>NW_028317889.1:244107-408214 GCF_062004578.1 Staurois parvus
GGGGTTTCACCACAGAATTGGGTTTCCCGGCCAGCATCGGACCCGGCTTATTAGCACAAGAATAAAATTTATGTTTGGTCTAACGCAGGGTCCGTTCAGCCTCCGAAGAAGCAAGTATGTCCAACTCTGCAGCCAGAGCGTCCCACGTGCGTTTATGGACCACGGATGGGAGCGACTTCCAACGAGCATCTGCAAAGGCCAGTAGAGAGTGAAGATCCAAAAGATGGCGCTTCCACTTCCGAGCCGCCGCCAGCTGTATAATGTGATTCCACACCATGGCTTTATGTGCATTCCACAGGGGCACTGCCGAAGAGACAAATCCCAAGTTTTCAGCAAAGTATTTACGTAAGAAAGATTCTATTTGTTGGCAAGTAACCTGAGTGGTCAATAAAGAATCATTAATGCGCCAGTGAAAGGGGTGCCGTACCGACCCTGAGAGGGCAAGGAGTAGAACCAAGGAATCATGGTCTGACAAGGGCGAGGAGGGGATAGCTGTCTGCCTGACCAAGGGAAGCTGTTGGACATGCATAAATATGTGGTCAATTCTGCAAAAACTGTCATGTGGATTTGAGTAGAACGTAAAGTCGCGCTCAGATGTGTGAAGCTCCCTCCAAATGTCCACCAGCCCCGCCATCTGCAGGAGAGAGCGCATAAGTTCCTCTAGCACTAAGTCGTGAGAAGGGGCTGCCCCCCGGGCATTGGCGGAATCCAAGGTAACATTTGGATCTCCCAAAAGAAGAAGACGACCCTCGGAGTGTCGGGAAATGATGGTGCAAAGATGAGAAAAAAATTTATGCTGAAAGCGATTGGGGGCATAGTAAGAGACAAAGGTAACCTCCTGGTCCCAGAGGGTGCCCTGCAGGAGCAAGCACCTGCCCATTGGGTCAGCTATATTCCGAGCACAGATGAAGGTGAGATTGCGTTTGAAAGCTATCAACACACTCCTGCATTTCTCAGGAGCTGAGGCCATGTAAAAAGTAGGATAATGAGGCGAAAGATACCGTGGGGCAGAAGACTGAGAAAACGTGGTTTCCTGCAAACATACCACGTCAATTTGTTGCGATTTGAGGTGATGAAAAACTTTAGACTGCTTCCAAGTCGAATTGAAGCCTTTAATATTTTGTGAATGTACTTCCAAGAGGGGTGAGGCCATGGCGGGATCAGCGTAGCACGCTCAGCAGAAAAAGCAGCTGTTCATCTCTCTTGTGAGTGAAACTTACCTTTGCTTATAAACCGCATACGAATACTACACTTAGTGGCGCCTCCCTTGTTTTCCCTATTTGCTTGTCTGAAAGCCTGCACACTTGACATGTAATGAATAGGTGCATTATAAAACCGCATGCTCTCAGAAACCTAATATTATATTTCTTTTTTTTAATTCTTCATTTAACATTTTCCACTTAAAGAAAGACAACACAAGAAGGTTAGGGAAGTTCATGCACCATTTAATGATGTGTCCAAAGGTGTGTTTAACCACTTGAGCCCCAGAGGATTTACCCCCCTTAATGACCAGGCCTTTTTTTGCTGTTTGGCGCTGCACTAATTCAAATGATAATTGCGCGGTCATGCAATGCTATACCCAAACACAATTTACGTCCTTTTTTTCACACAAATAGAGCTTTCTTTTGGTGGTATTTGATCACCTGTGCGCTTTTTATTTTTTGCGCTATAAACAAAAAAACCACGAACATTTTGAAAAAAAACAATATTTTCTACTTTCAGCTATAAAAAATATATCGTAAACTCAAAGTTAGTCATAAATTTAAGCCAAAATGTATTCTGCTACATGTTTTTGGTAAAAAAAATCCCAATAAGTGTATATTGATTGCTTTGTGTGAAAGTTATAGCGTCTACAAACTATCGTATAGATGCTGTAATTTATGCCTTTTTTTTGCTATACAGCGCTGCACTAATTCAAATGATAATTGCGCGGTCATGCAATGCTATACCCAAACGAAATTTACGTCCTTTTTTTCACACAAATAGAGCTTTCTTTTGGTGGTATTTGATCACCTGTGCGCTTTTTATTTTTTGCTCTATAAACAAAAAAACCACAAAAATTTTGAAAAAAAACAATATTTTCTACTTTCAGCTATAAAAAATATATCGTAAACTCAAAGTTAGTCATAAATTTAAGCCAAAATGTATTCTGCTACATGCTTTTGGTAAAAAAAATCCCGTGCATTAGCAGGCAAACTGGCGCTATCTAGGAGGGGCGCTAACACTATCGGAAGTCACCAGTGACACTAATACAGTGATCAGTAAAAATCTGTTCACTGTAATCAATGACACTGGTGACAGGGCAGTGAAGGGGTTAACTGGGGGGGGGCGATCAAGGGGTTAAATGGGATTTCTGGTGCACTAGCGGGTAAACTGGCGCTATCTGGGAGGGGCGCTAACACTATCGGAAGTCGCCAGCGACACTGATACAGTGATCAGTAAAAATTGGTTCACTGATCAGTGACACTGGTGACAGGGCAGTGAAGGGGTTAACTGGAGGGGGGGGGGGTGATCAAGGGGTTAAACGGGATTACTGGTGTACTGGCGGGCAATCTGGCGCTATCTGGGAGGGGCGCTAACTCTATCGGAAGTCGCCAGCGACACTGATACAGTGATCAGTAAAAATCGGTTCACTGATCAGTGACACTGGTGACAGGGCAGTGAATGGGTTAACTGGGGGGGGGGAGATTAATGGGTTAAATGGGATTACTGGTGTACTAGCGGGCAATCTGGCGCTATCTGGGAGGGGCGCTAACACTATCGGAAGTCGCCAGCGACACTGATACAGTGATCAGTAAAAATTGGTTCACTGATCAGTGACACTGGTGACAGGGCAGTGAAGGAGTTAACTGGGGGGGAGTGATCAAGGGGTTAAACAGGATTACTGGTGTACTGGCGGGCAAACTGGCCCTATCTGGGAGGGGCGCTAACACTATCGGAAGTCGCCAGCGACACTGATACAGTGATCAGTAAAAATTGGTTCACTGATCAGTGACACTGGTGACAGGGCAGTGAAGGGGTTAACTGGAGGGGGGGGGGTGATCAAGGGGTTAAACGGGATTACTGGTGTACTGGCGGGCAATCTGGCGCTATCTGGGAGGGGCGCTAACTCTATCGGAAGTCGCCAGCGACACTGATACAGTGATCAGTAAAAATTGGTTCACTGATCAGTGACACTGGGTGACAGGGCAGTGCAGGGGTTAACTGGGGGGGGGGGGGCGATCAAGGGGTTAAATGGGATTACTGGTGTACTGGCGGGCAAACTGGCGCTATCTGGGAGGGGCGCTAACTCTATCGGAAGTCGCCAGCGACACTGATACAGTGATCAGTAAAAATTGGTTCACTGATCAGTGACACTGGGTGACAGGGCAGTGAAGGGTTTAACTGGGGGGGGGGGGGGGGGGCGATCAAGGGGTTAAACGGGATTACTGGTGTACTGGCGGGCAATCTGGCGCTATCTGGGAGGGGCGCTAACTCTATCGGAAGTCGCCAGCGACACTGATACAGTGATCTGTAAAAATTGGTTCACTGATCAGTGACACTGGGTGACAGGCAGTGAAGGGTTTAACTGGAGGGGGCGATCAAGGGGTTAAACGGGATTACTGGTGTACTGGCGGGCAATCTGGCGCTATCTGGGAGGGGCGCTAACTCTATCGGAAGTCGCCAGCGACACTGATCAGTAAAAAACGCTTCACTGATCAGTAACACTGGTGACAGGGCAGTGAAGGGTTAACTGGAGGGGGGGGCGATCAGGGGGTTAAATGTGTCCTAGAGTGTTCTAACTGTAGTGTAGTGCTTGTGTACTCACTTTTTGGATGTCTTCTTCTCTGTCTGGAACGGAATGTGTCCAGGCAGAGAAGAATGACATCATATCCTGCCCTGTGTGTATGTCAACACAGGACAGGATAGGACAGGGACCGATCATGTGATTTCAGCCAGAAATCACTGGCTGAAATCTAATGATTGATCCCTCCTGGATCAAATAGTGTCACCCGCGGGTCGGCGGGAGCGCGCGCGCGCGCGCCCCCTGCCGGCGAAAGTGTCGGGAACGCGGAACCCGTTTTTAAACGTGGTTTTGCGCTCCACTGCCGCCCTGCACACGTATATACACAGTGGCAGGGCGGCAAGCGGTTAATTCATTGACATTACATGTTCATTTCGGTGATTGATTCAGACGTTTTGAGTCGCAAGTCAAATTTCTGGCATTCCCCGCATTAAGATTTTCATACATAAAGCCCTCATTCTCAAGTGCGACAGACCTTGCTTCGCCTTTGAAAACACAATCTCCGGTAAATCGCTTTTTTCTTTTAGAAAAGGCTTATTGTCGGTTTGAATAGTACCAAGTATGTACAGAAAACATACACAAGTACAGCAGATACTTACAAAACAAACCAGTAAGAAGGCAACCCCTTAGGGATAGTGAATAGTTCCATCAGTGGAGCAAATATAGCAGAATAAGTACTTCTCTACTTATGTTCACAATGGTTGAGAGTAGAAAAATATCATGAACTCAAAGTTAGTATAGGAAAAATACTCTGGGTGCGGTACTACTATGATTGTTATACAAAAGCGGGTGCCCAGTTGCAGATTGCAGTAAGTATTTGAGAGGCGGCAATGGAAAAGAAAGCGTTGAAAGGGAGATATTGTGTAGGTCCAACAGGGCAAGATAAAGGAAGAAAAGGAGGGGGGGGTGTAAACAGGGCCATGGATAAGGGGTTCCACCGGTCCTCTTGTACGGGTCCCAGGCCAGCAGGGGGGCTTAGGCAGGTGAATCATATTTGGGCAGGGAGGGTCATTGGCAGCTGAAAGCTGGCTTCTTTTCCTCTCCCTTCCGCCAGCTTACAGCTACTGCAGAGAGAGCCATACAGGGGGTTGATTCCAGTAACTGAGCCCCGCTGCACCCATCACCCTCCTTGTGCACCATACAGGCCCTCCTGTGTCATATTTGCAGGTGGTACTGGAAGCTAATTTGAAAAGGGGGTTTAATCTTTTGCCACGGCATGTGTACAGCTCTGAACGGCTGCACGTCCTTGCTCTGGTATACAGCCAGTCGGCAGCACAACTGGGGCGCAACTGCATGCTTTTACTGTCCCCTAGTCGCACCAGGTGGTTATGAAGAATTCCCCTCCCATTCAGAAATCAGAGTGTGAAAGGATATGGTGAGACAAACAGCAATTTTATACAGTTCATAAAAACATAGGCATCTGCAAAAAAGTATACAGTTTACCTGACGGAAATTTCTCAACACTGCATTTAAGTATATTTATAAATATGACATATATATATCATTTTGAGTAACTCTGTGGCTGGATTAACCACTTCCTGACTGCCCACTGTGTACTTCAAACAGAAGGTTTGTGCATGCAAAGTGACGTACCCATATGTCGCTACCTGCTTCCTGGTTTGGGGCGCATGGCTGCGCACCCCCCTGCCAACACCTGCTGTGATTGTACACTCTGTCAGCAGGTGCCTGCCAATGATTCATAGCTGGGACCTGCTGATCGGTGGAGTCCAATCACAGCCCAGAGCCCTGTGTTGAAAATCAACACAGAGCTCTTTTCAGAGGAAACAATCTCTCTGCTTCTCATCCCTGCAAAGCAGGGATAAGAAACAAAGATATCTGTTAGTAAAAGCAGCATATAATACACACATTAAACATTAGTAGGCACACATTTAATCCCTTAATTATCCTAGATGTTAACCCCTTCCCAGTCAATGTCATTAGTACAGTGACCCCCTGTTCACATATATGCGGCCGTGTAGGCCGTGTTTTGCACGGGCACGAGAGCCCATTCATTTGAATGTACTCCCGTGTCCGTGACATACAGGGAAGAAGTCCCTGCGCTTCTTTTGAAAACGCAGCCCTAACGGGAACCTCGGTTCCCAGTACAGTTGCGTTTTCCAGTGCGGGCGGCATGCCATTAGAACTAATGGCACCCGTCCGCGGGTCCGCATTTCTCTGTGCAGGTGGTGCGGCTGCACAGATTTTCCTGCAGATCCGCAGAGGCACCACCCGCACAGATGTGAACCTAAGGTGACAGTGTATAATATCAGCGCTGATTACTGTATTAGTGTCACTGGAGATGTCAGTGGCAGTTAGTGATTGACAGCCGCACTATCGCCATCCCATTATAAGTCGTTGATCACCACCATTAGTAGTGTAAAAAAATAAATAAAAATTCCAATATATATAACATAGCTTGTAGATGCTATAACTTTCATGCAAACCAATCAATATACACGTATTATATTATTATTATTATACATTTCGTTTGGGTACAGCGTCGCATGACCACACAATTACCAGGTTAAGTGCAGTTCTAAATAGGAAAAAATGACCTAGTTATGAAGGGGGTAAAACATTTCGGAGCTCAAGTGATAAAAAAAAATGTAAATAAGTAGGACCTAGAAAAGAGGTTTGTTCCTTTTGACCTTGCATGCAGTATGTAGAGTTTTATCTTTACAAGTAATTAGGTAAGCAAAGCAAATAGTTCACAGATAATATAATAAATGTGAGCTTCCCTTTTATGGGGTTGGCCCCAATCTTCATTTATGAAATGTGTTTCATTTCATGTCAATGTGTAGGTTTTCTAAAAAAAAAAAAATGAGGAAATTCTATGTGGTGTAAAGAGAAAACTTTGTCCTAGATTGTCTTGCATCCCTATGAAACACACCACTGCTTGTCCTCAGTGTCCCCATAATGCTCCCTCGAGCAAGGACCGTCATTTTTGGCTTGACAAGCTAATCATTTTCAGTGTCCTACGCTCGGCTAGAGTCAACGGTGAGTCGATTTTAAAAACTTTCCACCCTCTCTCATTTACGCCACGTAGTCTATCCAGGGAAATGCTTTGGATGGCTCATCTGTCATAAGATTATGTCAAATTTTAATAAAATTTCAAGACAAACTGGCAGCAGTGGGGTACGTAGCGATAGCAATGGAGCGATGTGACATTTATGCAGAGTAGATGTAGAGTGAAATTCATTACAGCTGTTTTTCAGGGTAAACCAGTGATGGTCATTGCAAGATCATTCACAGAATTATTGTTGCTTGCAAGGACTGTGGCATGAATATGCTTCTGCCTGAGCACTGAGGAAACACTCATGCCTAGTATAACTGGACATTTCCCCATGTTTTATCACCTTACAAAATGCTAGTAAAGTAAGCAAAAGTACAGAAATATGCCTGTGATCTGTCGAAATCCAGTCTGCACCTAACTTCCTCTTTGGGCTGACAACACAAACACTCAAGAAGCTGCACTAGAAACCCAACCAATGTTGTTCTTTTAGCTCCTAAGGACTACATATCCCATGGTATCTTGCTGCATGGAAGCTGGGATTCCAGTACTGGCTCCGCCTCCTGAAACCCCTCCTGTCAGCATCTTTGTAGTTCAGAAGGCAGGCTCTGTGAAATGTGTGATACAGCAGTGTCTTCTCACAGGGCAATACGTGTCACAGAAATCAAAGAAGTTAATGTAGGGCCGTTGATAATGGGGTACCACCGGTCTTTCTGTAGGGGGCCAGGCACACAGTGGGGTCCAAACAGCAGGGGGAATCAGTTGAAGGCAGGTCAGGGAAGGGAATCGGGGTGGTGCAGGGCAAATACAGGAATGATGCCCTGTGTGTCTCTCCTTGCCTCAGCTGAAAGCCGGTTTCCCACTCTCTCCCTCCCGCCGGCTTTCAGCTGCTGCAGGGAGAGACACACAGGACATTGTTCCTGTAATTGCCCCCTGCTGCACTGATCACTCTCCCTGTCCTGCCCACATCCTATTCACCTGCTGTGTGCTCCCCTGTATGCCCAGCTTGCCCACACCACTGCTGGCTTCCCTTTACCGTCGCCTGCTGCAGGTACACAGGGGGATGTTCAGGATGGAGAACAGTGGAAGGGGCCAATAAATGTGTCATTTACCAGCCCCTTCCTTTAGCGAATGAACACAGTGAGTGATCAATCGATCACTCCTACGTCCATTCATAACTGAAGCATAGTAAACTATGTCTACCATGCTTCACTTTTCAAATGAACAAGAGCCTCTGTCTTCTGTTCATTCATGTTCATGTTCAGTGCAGCTGATATAGACAACTATTGAAAAATCTGTGTCCCCATTTCCTTTCTCTGTCTCAAAGGTGAGACCCCTAATATATCACCCAATAGTAACATTGTAAAACATATTTTTTAATATTAAAAATTATTTTTAAAAATTGTAAAATTTTTTTTTAAAAAATTGTAAAAAATTCATTTTTAAAAAATGTAAAAAAAATAACAAATTGTAAAAAATAATTTTAAAATAAAAAAATAATAATTTAAAAAACTTGTAAAAAATAATGAAAAAAATAAAGGGCTTATTCAGTTCTCTGGCCCATACAGTGTGAATGATAGGTTTGTTTGTGTGGCTGAAGCCGTCTGTTACTCTATGAGGATGCAGCAGCTCAGGGGTGTCAAACTGGCAGCCCTCCAGCTGTTGCGAAACTACAAGTCCCATCATGCCTCTACCTTTCGGAGTCATGCTTGTAACTGTCAATCTTGCAATGCCTCATGGGACTTGTAGTTTGGCAACAGCTGGAGGGCCACTACTTTGACACCCATGCAGTAGCTGTATGAATACAGCTGCAGGTCCTAATTTGATAAATGTGTAGGTGCTGGTGAGTGGCCCCGAATACACAATGTCATTGTTTGGAGGCCGTACACCTGCATTCACTTGCCTGTCATATTAGGTGTTCATACAGCTAGTGCACCCCCGTAGCATTGCTTAGGATGCCTACACACAGCGATATGTTATGTTTGTGTCCGCTAATAATGATTTTAGTGTATTTTTAGTCAAAATATCATCTTCGGGGGGCTTGGTTAGGGGGTCTGTATGTGGCCCTGTGATTTCTAACAGCAGCCCTGGCTACTTGTGCAGAGATCTTCACAAAGTGATTTTACAAACTTCAAGATCATTGAGAATAATAGGAGTAGGCCAGAAATGATTGAAATACAAGGTGGAAACAAATATGTATGATTTTATATTTTGACTGTAGATATGCTTTCATTTCTTTCCCACAAAACAATGCTGCTGCCTTGACTTCCAAGCATAAACAATGTATATACGAAAGAGGCTCACCAAATGCGATATGACTCCCAAAAGCTTGTCCGCTCACTGTGTCTGGGAAGGGGTTCTTGGGAGATGTGGCTCTGGGGTCATGTCTACGTCAATAGAAAATGACCTAGGGCAGTGGTCGGCAAGCCGCGGCTCGCGAGCCACATGCGGCTCTTTACAAACTTAAATGCGGCTCTTCTGTGTGCCGGGCGCCCGCTCCCCTCCCTCCTCTCGGGCGGCCGCCCCAAAAGTCAGGACTCTGCAGCTGTCAGGATGTAGGCGGGGCAGCCAGGATGTAGGCGGGGCAGCGTGACGAACTCCTCTCCTCTCACAGTCCGCCCTGAAGACCAGAACGGCGCGGGAACACGGCGAGAAGAACGCGCGGAGCAAAGGTAAGTGAATTGACAGAATATGGGGAATGAATTACTATAGGGGGGATGAATTGCTATGGGGGATGAATTACTATGGGGGATGAATTACTATATGGGGGATGAATTACTATATGGGGGATGAATTACTATATGGGGGATAAATTACTATAGGGGGGGTGAATTGCTATGGGGGATGAATTACTATGGGGGATGAATTACTATATGGGGGATGAATTACTATGGGGGATGAATTACTATGGGGGATGAATTACTGTGGGGGGGATGAATTACTATAGGGGGGATGAATTACTATAGGGGGGATGAATTACTATATGGGGGATGAATTACTATATTGGGGATGAATTACTATGGGGGATGAATTACTATATGGGGGATGAATTACTATGGGGGATGAATTACTATATGGGGGATGAATTACTATGGGGGATGAATTACTATATGGGGGATGAATTACTATGGGGGATGAATTACTATGGGGGATGAATTACTATATGGGGGATGAATTACTATATGGGGGATGAATTACTATGGGGGATGAATTACTATATGGGGGATGAATTACTATGGGGGATGAATTACTATGGGGGATGAATTACTATATGGGGGATGAATTACTATATGGGGGATGAATTACTATGGGGGATGAATTACTATATGGGGGATGAATTACTATGGGGGATGAATTACTATGGGGGATGAATTACTATATGGGGGATGTATTTTCAGTTTTAAAAATGTGGCT
This sequence comes from Staurois parvus, assembly GCF_062004578.1. Taxonomy (NCBI): domain Eukaryota; kingdom Metazoa; phylum Chordata; class Amphibia; order Anura; family Ranidae; genus Staurois; species Staurois parvus. The sequence continues at coordinate 254,316 of NW_028317889.1, forward strand.
CTCAAAATAAATTTCAATCGTGGTTTTGGCGAGATTTGGCTCAGTTGAAAAAAAAGGTTGCCCACCACTGACCTAGGGCATCCCACTGATCCCTCCTCCCAACAGCTTCCCTTGCAAGACTTTCTACAAGCCTGGGGATGATGTCACAGGGAGTAATAAAGTCTTTTTCTTTTGCTACAGAAACAAGGTAAAAGAAAACATATTGTTGAGATATAATCCCGAGGGGGAGATAAGATGTGTGAGTAATGCTTGGAAATACACTTTAACAAAGGAAAGCAACTGTGATTGATTCCTCTCCTGAAGTCATTTGACCAGGAGGTATCTGCAGAGGTCAGAGGCTACTGTCAGACATGAAGCCATTTCCCGATCTTGCAGTTATATCCTGGATAAAGGTGACAGCCATTCTATTTCTTTAGTCAACTAAAATATCACCCCGGTAAGAGACCCTGCAGGTCAAGGTACAAGCCTACAGATGTTTTCTACTGTAGTCACCAATCAATTTTTAATCACTTGTTCCTTTCTTAAAGCACATCTAAACCCATACTCTGTGAGCTTACCGTAGCAATGTCATTAAAGGGACACCAAACTATTCGCGTATATATTTCAACTCAAAAAAGTCCCGTCTATTGCTCTCAGCCTCCTGCAAATCGCTTAATTCTTTTGCTGCTGTAATTTAACTTCCTGTTAGAGCAGCGGTTCTCAACTTGTGGGTTGCGACCCTTTTGGGGGTCGAACGACCCTTTCACAGGGGTCGCCTAAGACCATCGGAAAACACATATTTCCGATGGTCTTAGGAACTGAGACATCGCTCCTCTATCCGTCTCCAGGCGGGTCCGCCCACATGCAGATACGCCCACATACGAGTACCCTGCGTGATGACATCATCACGCCAACTCCACATACACCCTGTACAAATACAGGTGTATGTGACAGGGTTGGCGCCATAATGTACTTATGTGGACCAGTCACACGTGTGTAAAGAGCAGCTACTGTGTTGAAAGCAGCTACTCTGTTAAAAGCAGTTACTGTGTTGAAAGCAGCTACTCTGTTAAAAGCAGCTACTGTGTTGAAAGCAGCTACTCTGTTAAAAGCAGCTACTGTGTTGAAAGCAGCTACTCTGTTAAAAGCAGCTACTGTGTTGAAAGCAGCAGTATTGGAGGTAAAACGACACTTCATGAATTATAATTACTGGGTAAATTATTATTATTATTATACAGTATTTATAAAGCGCCGATAGTTCGCTCAGCGCTGTACATTACAAAGGGGGACAGAACATGTGACAGAACAATACCAATACAATGCAAAACATGAGGGGATCGAGGGCCCTGCTCTTTCCAGCTTACCATCTAGGAATGTAAAATCATGTACTGTAAAATCACCAACTACTGCAAAAGAAAATCTGTACCGTGGGAACTTAATCTTAATAACTTAATAACACTGAAAATCCATCCTGCATATCAGATATTTACATTACGATTCATAATAGTAGCAAAATTACAGTTATGAAGTAGCAACGAAAATAATTTTATGGTTGGGGGTCACCACAACATGAGGAACTGTATTAAAGGGTCGCGGCATTAGGGAGGTTGAGAAACACTGTGTTAGAGGGTGGCTACGTTAGTTCTTCATGGTCCCACTGTATGTAGGAATGTAGCCACCCTCTCAAACTCACACCCATGATGGACTATGGGATTTGCAGTCTGCAGAGAGCACATGATGGCAATTAACATGCACAGTTCGTTCCATTGAAGCCAATGTGTGGATGAAGTCTGAGTTGTGATTCATACACAAGTAACACCAATATTTCCTATTTTAGCACCTCAGCTGCCTATTTCACTTCAAACCTGCCTGCTCATTGGACTTGAAATCAAGAGTGTGATTGTCACATCTACAGAACAGAAGCAGGTAGTGATCTATAGAAACGTTCCTTCAATATTGCGATGCTTTTGGTTCAAAGCTGACGCAGCAAATATGGTGCAGAATTTTTGACACTGTAAGTTAAAAGCTGTTTTAAAATAGATATAAACCCAATTCTCAAAATCCCACATAGGCTTTAATATGTTAAAGTATAACTAAAGGCAAAATTATTTTTAAGTTTTGGATGGAGTGGAGAGGGATTAAAGCGGATATAGTTAATTAGCATCCTGGGAGAGCGGATATAGTGAATGCGGGGTCCGGGGAGAGCGGATATAGTGAATGCACGGTCCGGGGAGAGCGGATATAGTGAATGCGGGGTCCAGGGAGACCGGATATAGTGAATGCAGGGTCTGGGGAGAGCAGATATAGTGAATGCGGGGTCCGGGGAGAGCGGATATAGTGAATGTGGGGTCCAGGGAGAGCGGATATAGTGAATGCAGGGTCCGGGGAGAGCGGATATAGTGAATGCGGGGTCCGGGGAGAGCAGATATAGTGAATGCACGGTCCGGGGAGAGCGGATATAGTGAATGCGGGGTCCAGGGAGACCGGATATAGTGAATGCAGGGTCTGGGGAGAGCGGATATAGTGAATGTGGGGTCCAGGGAGAGCGGATATAGTGAATGCGGGGCCCGGGAGACCAGATATAGTGAATGCAGGGTCTGGGGAGACCAGATATAGTGAATGCGGGGTCCGGGGAGAGCGGATATGGTGAATGTGGGGTCCGGTGAGAGCGGATATAGTGAATGCGGGGTCCGGGAAGACCAGATATAGTGAATGTGGGGTCTAGGGAGAGCGGATATAGTGAATGCAGGGTCCAGGGAGAGCGGATATAGTGAATGCGGGGTTCGGGGAGAGCGGATATAGTGAATGCGGGGCCTGGGAGACCAGATATAGTGAAAGCAGGGTCTGGGGAGACCAGATATAGTGAATGCAGGGTCCGGGGAGACCAGATATAGTGAATGCAGGGTCCGGGGAGAGCGGATATAGTGAATGCAGGGTCCGGGGAGAGTGGATATAGTGAATGCGGGGTCCGGGAAGACCAGATATAGTGAATGTGGGGTCTAGGGAGAGCGGATATAGTGAATGTGGGGCCCGGGAGACCAGATATAGTGAATGCAGGGTCTGGGGAGAGCGGATATAGTGAATGCGGGGTCCGGGGAGAGCGGATATAGTGAATGCGGGGTCCGGGGAGAGCAGATATAATGAATGCGGGGTCCGGGGAGAGCGGATATAGTGAATGTGGGGTCCGGGGAGAGCGGATATGGTGAATGCAGGGTCCGGTGAGAGCGGATATAGTGAATGCAGGGTCCGGTGAGAGCGGATATAGTGAATGCGGGGTCCGGGGAGAGCAGATATAGTGAATGCATGGTCCGGGGAGAGCGGATATACTGAATGCGGGGTCCGGGGAGACCAGATATAGTGAATGCGGGGTCCGGGGAGAGCGGATATAGTGAATGCGGGGTCCGGGGAGACCGGATATAGTGAATGCGGGGTCCGGGGAGAGCGGATATAGTGAATGCGGGGTCCGGGGAGAGCGGTTATAGTGAATGCAGGGTCCGGTGAGAGCGGATATAGTGAATGCGGGGTCCGGGGAGACCAGATATAGTGAATGCGGGGTCCGGTGAGAGCAGATATAGTGAATGCATGGTCTGGGGAGAGCGGATATACTGAATGCGGGGTCCGGGGAGACCAGATATAGTGAATGCGGGGTCCGGGGAGAGCGGATATAGTGAATGCGGGGTCCGGGGAGACCGGATATAGTGAATGCGGGGTCCGGGGAGACCGGATATAGTGAATGCGGGGTCCGGGGAGAGCGGATATAGTGAATGCGGGGTCCGGGGAGAGCGGATATAGTGAATGCGGGGTCCGGGGAGACCGGATATAGTGAATGCAGGGTCCTGGGTTTAGTAACACTTTAATGCCCTCTTTTTTAGCGTGAAAAAAATCCTTGAATAAAATGTGTTGTCAGATAGCCGTTCTGTACAGTATTGACGTGTTACTGTAAGCCTGTTGTGACCTTTTGCAGACCGTTACTCACAGAAAAACGCTGGCAGCAGACGTCTCCTAGACAGTGGGGCAATATAAGGATCTGATGTGGTTAAGGGAGGTTTATAGATGTCTGACATTACAAGGAAATCCAGTATCAACAGACAGAAGCAGGGCAGGCGTGCTGCATAAATCACACCACCGAACACCCGTTCAATAACGTCATACCGTAAGCAACCCTGAGCAGATACAATAGTGTACAGGGTATTGTTTTAAAGAAAATGTGACTGTCATTATACATACCTCTTAAAGCAGCACTTTACTCTCGCAATCAACAATAACTATCTTTGATCCTTATTCTGCTAACATTAGTAAATAGATAGGAAGGTATAAAAAGTGTACTTGTTTTAAACTCATTTTTTTCCCCATTTCTTTAGTTGCCTCCTGGTTCCTGGCCTAGGCCAAAATGATGTCATGCATCCCAGGAGTCTTTTTTTCTATCCTCTGGAGGGGGGAGGGGGGGGCTTTCAAAGCTCAATACACCATCCTGCCTGCATGCTTGGGCTAAGGGTAGATGGATTCCAGGAAGTAATGCGGGTGGTGTTTTTCAAAAGCGATCTCTCAATCACTTAAAAATAAAATAAATAGCATATTTAGTGTTGCTCAGATACAGTTAAAAGGGTTCTAAAGGCTGAAGGTTTTTTTTCCTTCACTCTCTCAGTTAACATTGACTGTTTTTTAGTGGTGCACCGATTTTAAAAAATTCTGAACAGAAACTGAAAATTCAGGATGTACTTGGCCAAAAACCAAAACCAAAAGCGAACAGTTTTTTATAAAAAAATATTTTTTATATATTATTGAATTATATTCGGCTTTTTAATTATTTTTGTGAATTTAAATGAATATGAATTTAAAAAATACAATCCAGTAACGTAAAATCACTTTCACAAAAATTGGACAGAAAATAAAATGAAATATATATTCTCCCTGTGGCTGCGTGGGTTTCCTCTGGGTACTCTGGTTTCCTCCCACACTCCAAAGACATGCTGGTAGGGTAAATGGCCCCTGTGTATTCGGCCCTAGAATGTGTATGTATGAATGTGAGTTAGGGACCTTAGATTGTATGCCCCTTGAGGGTAAGGGACCTTAGATTGTACGCCCCTTGAGGGTTAGAGACCTTAGATTGTACGCCCCTTGAGGGTTAGGGACCTTAGATTGTACACCCCTTGAGGGTTAGGGACCTTAGATTGTATGCCCCTTGAGGGTTAGAGACCTTAGATTGTACGCCCCTTGAGGGTTAGGGACCTTAGATTGTACGCCCCTTGAGGGTTAGGGACCTTAGATTGTACACCCCTTGAGGGTTAGGGACCTTAGATTGTACGCCCCTTGAGGGTTAGGGACCATAGACTGTACGCCCCTTGAGGGTTAGGGACCTTAGATTGTACACCCCTTGAGGATTAGGGACCTTAGATTGTACGCCCCTTGAGGGTTAGGGACCTTAGATTGTACACCCCTTGAGGGTTAGGGACCTTAGATTGTACGCCCCTCGAGGGTTAGGGACCTTAGATTGTACACTTCTTGATGGTTAGGGACCTTAGATTGTACACCCCTTGAGGGTCAGGGACCTTAGATTGTACACTTCTTGATGGTTAGGGACCTTAGATTGTACGCCCCTTGAGGGTTATGGACCTTAGATTGTACGCCCCTTGAGGGTTATGGACCTTAGATTGTACACCCCTTGAGGGTTAGGGACCTTAGATTGTACGCCCCTTGACGGTTATGGACCTTAGATTGTACGCCCCTTGTGGGTTATGGACCTTAAAATTGTACGCCCCTTGAGGGTTATGGACCTTAGATTGTACGCCCCTTGAGGGTTAGGGACCTTTGATTCTTTGTACACCCCTTGAGGGTGAGGGACCTTAGATTGTACACTCCTTGAGGGTTAGGGACCTTAGATTGTACGCCCCTTGAGGGCTCGGGACCTTAGATTGTACGCCCCTTGAGGGTTCGGGACCGATGTAAATGTACAATATGTATGTGTGAAGTGCTGCGTATATTGACGACGCTACATAAGTACCTGTAATACATAAATCAAATATTAAATAAAAAAACTTGAATAAAGAAGCTTTTGCATTGAAGTCAATAGGGGGCGTTTTTGCATTGAAGTCAATGGGCCCCGATTTTGCATTGAAGTCAAGCAGAGAGCTGCTGGTTACCTGGAGAGAGAGCCAATCTCCCAGCATAATCTGTTGGACTGAGCTTTCAGTTTGACAGCTCATTCCTTCACAGGGCAGGACATGGCCGGGTGATGCAGAGGCAGGAGGGGCTCCTACCCCAGCTCTCCCTTTGCCCTGGCCTAGCTCTGATAAAGACTATAGCTTAGCTAAAGGGGGCGCAGTGGGAAAGAATTGTGTTTTTTTTATTGCCTGGAGAACAGTTTTATGCATTATCGTCGTTATCAATCCTTTTGCCACTTATTTTAATTACATAGCAGCATTCCTCGTGTGTCTCCAGTCCATACCTACCTCGCAGTTTGTGTGTAGTGTTAAATTCTGAAAATGGCATCTCTGAGTAGTTAAAGGCCACATACAGAGCAGCTATATATTTCCAGTGCTTTATAGGGTACGGTTCCATTAGTTTAGTGTTTTACAGATTGCGTGGGCCCATTCACATCAGTCATTGTCCCCTAAAGGCATTCACAGTGCAATGTCCTTACAATCATACACGCTAGGGTCATCGTGGATGGAAGCCAAATAGTATATTAGTTTTGAATAGTGTATGAAGGCTTTTTTGGTCGTTGGAGGAAATTGAAGCCTAGACACGGGGAGAACAGGAGGGATTTGTATCCAGGACCCAGAGCCGCTAGACTGCTAACCATTTAGCCATTGCTCTGTCCATATTGATTACTAGCTGATCTCTCTTTCCCTTACAGGCAATAAAGTCTTATAAGCCTTGATGTACTTGCAGTGCAGCCGGGGCTATAGAGGCTGGTAACATCACACAGGCAACATGACCTTGATCTCTGGAAAGTATTAAAAGATCAGCGTAGTGGATTGTTGAGCTGCAGTCAGCAACCTATATGCAGCTAGTGAGATATGTATTTTTCCTTCAGTGGCAACGATTTTACATATTTCACTTGCTTTACTTAGCCGAAGGAGCAAAGGATTGTGCTGTTAGAATGTAATTTGCAAGGTCTGCTTTAATTTTCATTGTTGACTGTTTACGCAGTAATAAGGTTGAATTAAACCATCACTTGCTCGAGCACATCAAAATAATATTGTAGCCGGATAACTTTCATCCTCTCTTCTATTTTCTGCTCCTTTACATAGCAGGCGAGGGCTTCCATCAAGGCACAACATGTCTTTAGGGAGAAAACAAAGGCAGGATATACAGGAATCCTTGGTGAAACATAACAAGAAGAGGAATTTTCTCTGGGTGGCTGTGATTTCATTTCTGATTACAGATATTAAGTCCTATTAAGCCTTTTACAACTCATGTGGGATTTCGTCCATAATTCTTTGTCAATCCCCCCACCATAGAGTTGTCAGGGTAAGTGATGGCTCCCTACTCGCACCAACCGGGAATCCGGCATAAAACAGGAATTATTGATGAGCCGGAATAAAATTAAGGGTTACCATCTTGAGAAAAATAGACTTTTAGCTTGATTCTGTCATTGAATTTTCTCAGTCACCTAGGATAAAACAGGTTCCCACTGTCCCAGCATCCACATAAATAATGAAGGAAATCTCAGTTCCACCAGTCAGGTTGGTTCCACAAAGAAATCCTGTAATAAGGCTTATATAAATACCGTATTTTTTGCTCCATAAGACGCACCTAACCATAAGACGCACCTAGGTTTTAGAGGAGGAAAACAAGAAAAAAAATATTCTGAACCAATGGACTGCAGACATAGTACAGGAGAGGGCCAGAGACTGCAGACATAGTGCAGGAGATGGCCAGAGACTGCAGACATAGTACAGGAGATTACCAGAGACTGCAGACATAGTACAGGAGATGACCAGAGACTGCGGTCATAGTACAGGAGATGACCAGAGACTGCGGACATACTACAGGAGATGACCAGAGACTGCGGTCATAGTACAGGAGATGTCCAGAAACTGCAGGCATAGTACAGGAGATGACCAGAGACTGCGGACACAGTACAAGAGATGACCAGAGACTGCGGACACAGTACAGGAGATTACCAGAGACTGCGGACCCAGTACAGGAGATTACATTACATTACATTACATTGAGTTTATATAGCGCCAAAGGGTTTGCTCAGCGCTGTACAATAGAGGGGGGGACAATACATGAAACATTACAGCAACTACGAACAGCACACGAGGGGTAAGAGGGCCCTACTCTTTCGAGCTTACAATCTAGGAGGGAGGGGGTAGTGGTACAGGAGGAAGTGGCTGTGGGGGATGGAGTGGTAGGAGGAATGAAGGAGAGCAGCAGTTAGGTGAGGGTGGGGTAGGCTTCCCTGAAGAGGTGGGTTTTCAGGGAGTGCCTGAAGGTGAGGAGGGAAGGTGACAGTCTGATGGATTGGGGTAGTGAGTTCCAGAGGATGGGGGAGGACCTGGAGAAGTCTTGCAGACGTGCGTGTGAGGAGGAGACCAGGGAGCAAGATAGAAGGAGGTCCTGTGAAGAGCGAAGGGTACGGGTAGGGTGGTACTTGGGAATCAGGTTGGTGAGGTAGTTAGGGGCAGTGTTGTGAATGGCTTTGTAGGTCAGAGTGAGTAGTTTGAATTTGATGCGTTGGGCGATAGGGAGCCAGTGGAGGGAGAGGCAGAGGGGGGTGGCAGAGGTGGAGCGGGTGGTGAGGTGGATGAGTCTAGCCGCTGAGTTGAGGATGGTCTGAAGCGGGGAGAGCCTGCACTGGGGTAGGCCAGTGAGGAGGGAGTTGCAGTAGTCAAGGCGTGAGATAATCAGGGAGTGCACAAGTAGTTTAGCGGTGTCTGGGGTAAGGAAGGAGCGTATTTTGGCGATGTTCCGGAGGTGGAGCCTGCATGTGTTTGTCAGTGATTTGACATGAGGTTGGAAGGAGAGGTTAGAGTCCAGAATGACCCCAAGGACTTTGGCTTGCGGGGCGGGATTGATGGTGGTGATGTTAGTAGTGATGGATAGGATGGGGGGGGGGCGCGGGCAGGAGGGAAGACGAGAAGCTCGGTTTTGGAGAGGTTGAGTTTGAGGAAATGGAACGACATCCAGTCAGAGATGTCGTTTAGGAGGTGAGTGATGCGGGCGGAGAAAGTGGCGGTGAGGTGAGGGGTGGAGAGGTAAATTTGAGTGTCATCAGCATAGAGATGGTAGTTGAAGCCGTGGGAGTGTATGAGTTTGCCAAGGGAGGAGGTGTAGATGGAGAAGAGAAGGGGTCCAAGGACAGAGCCCTGGGGGACCCCAACAGAGAGGGGGAGGGAAGGGGAGGTGGCACCATTGTAGGAAACGCTGAAGGAGCGTCGGGATAGGTAAGAGGAGAACCAGGAGAGAGCGGTATCTCTGATGCCAAGGGAGAATAGTTTATTAAGGAGGAGGGGGTGGTCAACTGTGTCGAAGGCCGCGGAGAGGTCCAGGAGGAGGAGGACAGAGTAGTCGCCTTTGGCTTTGGCGGTTAGTAGGTCGTTGGTGATTTTGAGGAGGGCGGTTTCGGTGGAGTGTAGGGGACGGAAGCCGGACTGTAGTGGATCAAGGAGGTTGTTGTCAGTTAGGTGGGCGCTTAGGCGGTTGTAGACTAAGCGCTCCAGGAGTTTGGAAGTGAGTGGCAGCAGGGAAATTGGTCTGAGGTTGTTTGGGTCAGAGGGGTCCAGGGAGGGCTTTTTGAGTATGGGGGTGATGTGCGCATGCTTTAGGGGGGAGGGGAATACGCCGGTAGAGAGGGAGAGATTGAAGATGTGGGTGAGGGAGCAGATGAGGGAAGAGGGGGGTGACTGGAGGAGTCGAGAGGGGATAGGGTCTAGGGGGCAGGTAGTGAGGCGGGCTTCTGAGAAGACCCTGGTGAATTCCTCAGTGGTAGCGGGGCTGAAGGAGTGCAGAGCTGGTGGGGTTACGGTAAGCGGGGTCTTGGGTGTGGAGGGGGGCAGTGCGGTTGCGAGGTCAGAGGAGGGAAGAGATGAGGGGGAGATAGGGGGGGGAGGCTAGGTGGGGAGGTAGATTGCGAGTTGACTATGTCCTGACGGATTGCATCAATTTTGTTGTGGAAATGAGTGGCAATCTCGTGGGCGGTGAGTGAGGTACTGAGTGGAGGAGGGGGGGGAGAGAGCAGGGAGTTGAAGGTGGAGAAGAGTCGGCGAGGGCAGGAGGAGAGGGTGTTAATCAGGTTTACGAAGTAAGCCTGCTTGGCGGCGTGGAGGGAGGAGGTGTAAGTGAGGAAGGCAGATTTGTAGAGGGAGAATGAACGGGGGGACCTGGTTTTGCGCCATAGTCTCTCCAGCGCACGACTGCGACGTTTGAGGCATTTAGTGTGGTCATTCTGCCATGGTTGGAGCGGTCTGGGTTTGATGTAGCGTGTGGTTAGGGGTGCCAGAGAGTCTAGGGTAGCTGATAGTGAGTCGTTGTACGTGTTAGTGGCTAGGTCAGGACAAGACAGTGGAAGGATGCTGTCGTGTAGGCGGTCGGCAGCTGAGTGGAGGGGGGCCGGGTTCAGGTTGCGGAGGTTGCGGCTGGTGATGGTTTGGCGCTCTGGGGGGGGGGAGTTAGGGGAAGGGGAGATGGAGAACGTGAGGAGGTGGTGGTCAGAGATGACCAGAGACTGCGGACATAGTACACTAGATGACCAGAGACTGCGGACATACTACAGGAGATGACCAGAGACTGTGGACATAGTACAGGAGATGACGAGAGACTGCGGGCATGGTACAAGAGATGACGAGAGACTGCGGACATACTACAGGAGATGACCAGAGACTGTGGACATAGTACAGGAGATTACCAGAGACTGCGGACACAGTACAGAAGATGAGCAGAGACTGCGGACATAGTACAGGAGATGACCAGAGACTGCGGACACAGTACAGGAGATCACCAGAGACTGCGGACATACTACAGGAGATCACCAGAGACTGCAGACTTTTGGGGAGCAGGGGGAGGGGGCGGGTACCCGAATTTGACAGGTACCCGCTCCCACTTCCGCTGCGATTGCCTCTCTCCCCGAAGTCTTCTGGGACACGTGACAGGTCTCAGAAGACTACGGTGCCATTCACAAAGCGCAGCGCTTCTCGCGCATGCGCAGTGGGCTCCCGGCTGTGAAGCCGCAAGCTGTCACAGCCGGGTGCCCACACTAAAGATGATGAGGTGATGAGGACACCACTGGAGAGGTAGGACCGAGGAGCGGGTTCTGCTGCACAGAAGAGCCAAGCGACCTTTCCCTTTTACTTTCCCTTTTTCTTTCCCTTTCCCTTTTCCTTTCTCTTTTCCTTTCCCTTTCTCTTTCCCTTTTCCTTTCCCTTTCCCTTTTCCTTTCTCTTTTCCTTTCCCTTTCTCTTTCCCTTTTCCTTTCCCTTTCCGTTTTCCTTTCTCTTTCCCTTTCCCTTTTCCTTTCTCTTTCCCTTTTCCTTTCCCTTTCCCTTTTCCTTTCCCTTTCTCTTTCTCTTTCCCTTTTCCTTTTTCTTTCCCTTTTCCTTTCTCTTTCCCTTTCTCTTTCCCTTTCCCTTTTCCTTTTTCTTTCCCTTTTCCTTTCCCTTTCCCTTTTCCTTTCTCTTTCCCTTTTCCTTTCCCTTTCTCTTTTCTGTTTCCTTTCCCTTTCTCTTTTCCTTTCCCTTTCTCTTTCCCTTTTCCTTTTCTTTTCCCTTTTTCCTTTTCCTTCCTTCCTTTCCTTTTCCCTTTTCCCTTCCTTTTCCTTTCTTTCCTTTCCCTTTTTCCTTTTCCTTCCTTCCTTTCCTTTTCCCTTTTTCCTTCCTTTTCCTTTCATTCCTTTCCCTTTTTCCTTTTCCTTCCTTCCTTTCCTTTTCCCTTTTTCCTTTTCCTTTCTTTCCTTTTTCTTTTTCTTTCCTTCCCTTTTCTTTCCCTTTTCCTTCTTCCATCCTCTCTTCCAAACTCAGCCTCATTGGAGACAGTCTTTTCGCTGATTGGGTTAGGGTATAGCTGCCCTATATTGTAAGCGGTTAGGAAGGGTGAATTAATGTTGGATATTAAAATTTGGGTGTGTTACCGACATCATGGAATTGGGAAACAATAAAGTCTATGCCTCTGACTGTAAAATGTAAAATCCAAGGTCTCATGAAAATTAATAAAACGTGAGCAATAAATAGAGAGCGCTGATTGCCAAACGGACATGAAAGGACCAGAATTTACGGGCGTTTCAACTGTTAATGCCTGCAGTGAGACACAAATCATTTGGCCCCCCTACTCTAGAGCTGCCTTCCATAGATGACAATTATTTACTTTGCCACTGTTGATTCAATTCCTCCTCCTCCTTTCTAAACCCAGACGCAATTTATGGCGAGGAATAAAATGCGCATTCATAGTCCTGGACAATATACGTGGTTTTACCATCCATCCCGACTTGTATATACATCTGTATTCTCGCCACGTAGCGTAAGCTGCACTGTATTGGTAACAAAGACAGGTAGATGTCGGCTTTGTAAGTCATTTTCTTAATTGGTTAATTTACCTTGAAGGTTAATGTATTCCAACTTAACTCCGAGATTAATACCCACTTAAGTGTATTTGAAAAAGATATTGCTCTTGATTTTCTTTAATAATAAAATTGTAGGATGGGTTCTATTCCTAAAGGGGACCCCAAAGTGTGATTAGGAGTTCAATTTAAAATAAAGCAACTTCCTAGATCAGTGTTCTGCAAACTATGGGCTGGGAACCAGCTTGGGTCATGGACATTGTTGTGATTGGTCACCACATGACTGTGACATTAATGCAGCCTAGTTTGCCCGAACGCAAAATCGGTGGCGAGTGATAAAGAACACTTTCTGTATGTTTTAAATTGCGTGTTACCGCCATCTGCGACATAGCCTATAAATAATGCAGTTAATCATACAGAGTGTGTGTATGGGATGAAAACGTAACAAATATTACCGCCCACAACTTCATTACCACTCACCATACCTGTGAAACAATTAAATGAATATCCTTTCATCCCCACTCCCTCCCCTCTTTTCTTCATTACCGCCCCCCCCTTTCCCCTTCTCTCCCTTTTTCTATTTTCCCCTTCTCCCTGAGCCCCATTCTCTCTTTCATTTTATTCCCCCCTCTTCTCCCCTTTCCTGTTTTCACTTTCTCCCCTGGCCCCATTCTCGCTTTTATTTCATTCCCTCTCCTCTTTTCTGTTTTCATCTTATCTCTGGGCCCCTCCTCTCCCCTTTTATATTTTCCCCTTCATCTCCACCCCCACCCCTTTTTTCCTTCATCCCCCACCCTTTCCACTCCCCGCTTCCCCCTTTTCCATCCCCCTTCCTCTTCCCCCTTCTCCCTTTCTTATTTTTCCCTTCTCCCCCCCACACTCTCTTTTTTGTTTCATTCCCCCTCCTCTCCCCTTTGCCCTTTCATCTTCTCCCCCCACCCCTCTTTTCCTTCACCCCCCCCAATTTCTTTACCCCCCTTTCCATTCCTATTACTTTTTCTATTTCCCCTTTATCTCCACCCCGCACCCCTTTTTTCCTTCACCCCCCCAATTTCTTTACCCCCCCTTTCCATTCCTATTCCCTTTCCTATTTCCCCTTCATCTCCACCCCGCACTCCTTTTTTTTCTTCACCCCCCAAATTTCTTTACCCCCCCTTTCCATTCCTATTCCCTTTCCAATTTTCCCATTCAGCTCCACCCCACACCCCTTTTTTCCTCCCCCCCTCCCATTTCTTTACCCACCCCTTTCCATTCCTATTCCCTTTCCTATTTTCCCCTTCATCTCCATCCCACACCCCTTTTTTTCTTCACCCCCCCAATGTCTTTACCCCCCCCCTTTCCATTCCTGCTCCCTTTCCTATTTTCCCGTTAGAAATGTTCAGGCCTTTCTTTACATTAAATATACATTTTTGTTTTTTTTATGTTTCTTTCCCCATAATGCACTTCTGTTTTCAATTCTCGACATTCTTAATATCCTATTGACCTCGTCCATTTCATAGCTACATTTTAGTTCAGGACAAAATAAAATTCATAATTTTAAACTACCTTTTCTGTAATAAATGGATGGGGGTACGTGTTCCTGGGGGGTTTGTTTTTCTTTTGGTATTTTTTTTATACAGTTTTTTTTATATATATTTTGTAATCCTTAAATACTTAAAAACAAGAACAGCATTTCCCTGCACAAATAATCTTAAAAAAAGTAGGGAATTTTGGAATTATGGTGATCATGGGTATACATAGGTTATTTATATTACATGTCCCTTTTCTTTTTGTGTGCGATCCTTTACACGTGCAGGGCTGTTGCAACCATAAGGCAGCATAGGCAGCCGCCTCAGGGCGCCGGGATAGAGGGGACAGTAAAATCTGAATCCCCAGCCACTTGCTGGGGATTCGGATTTTTAACGGTGCTGCAGACTTGTTTTTAACACCCCCCTACCGCAATAGCGGCCCAGAGAATGTGTACTTTTATAAAGCCAATCTTCAATGTGGAACTGGTATAAGTGTATGAAGCCGCTGATCACTTCCACAACTGCTCTGATGTGACGACTCCCCGCCATGTATACCCTGCTCTGTTGTCCCACCTGTGCGACACCTGGACCCGGTGTGATCATGGCAGGTGTCACTGGGAAGGGCGGCAAAATGCACCTTTGCCCTGTACATGTATGATATACATATATCTTTATTTACACATGTGTAGTGAGATTGTTTATCAATGGTCCCTGTATACTGTATGTAGATAACCTCTTTGGTTCTATGCTGTTCTTTTCTATTCCTTTATTTTCTATTCTATTGCATTTTTTGCTATTCTATTCCTTTAGTTTCTATTTTATTTTATTCTATTTTATTTTCTATTCTATTCCATTATGTTCTCTTTTACTGTATTCTATTCTATTCCATTCTAATCTGTTTTAGTCTATATTTTTCTATTCTATTCTGTTTTATTCTATTTTATTCTTATTTAAAATTAAAATTTCAGAAGATGACTATATTTATTTCTATTTTAATCTCTTCTATTTATTTCTATTCTATTCTTTTCTACTCTATTCTATTATTTTCTATTCTATTCTTTTTGGAAATTCGAATTTCAAAAGACGGCTATATTTTAACACTAATACATATTGACTTTGAAGGAAATCAGCAATATTCAGCAATATGTTTATATTTCCGATGAAATTTCATTTCGTTATTTCGGATTCATTTAAATTCGTTACTATTGTAATTTGGACACTCGGATTCATCTGAATCTCTGAATAAGGAAAATTTTGTCCAGATTTCGATTCGGAATGAAACGAACCGTCTAATTGGCAGCACAGACACGTATTGGGGACTATAGTGTGAGCTGAAAGGATGGGGGGAGAGGGGGAATTGGCAGAAAAATGTACGTGTACACGGTTGTGTGGTGAAGTCCACTGTCAGGGAGCTGGTTGGATGAGATTGGCAGCACTGAGATGTAAAAAAGGAGGAATTAAGGTAACAAGTATTTTATGGGGAAAAAAACATGGCAATGGTTTGATGCACATTGTTTAGCAAACTAAAATGTCATCCAATTAGGTTTATAGCTCCTTACACACGATGAGAATATCGGATGAAGATAGGATTTTTTTTTTGCATGCTAGTCTCATATCGATAATGAAGAAGTTACTAAAGTTGCAAAAATTCTCGTAGGACAGAATAAAAACTCGTAAGTGATGTCATGTATTGTCTTTGTATTGTATTTTCATACCAAAACTGTACTGAATAAACGTACATTGTACGATCTGGTATCGTATAGGAAAAGTTTTCATGCTTGTCCCTTTCAGACGAAACTGTGTACTAATGATCAGATTATCATACGATCGCTATTTTTTTGTACGATTTTCTGATCGTGGCTTTACTGTACATCTACTTTAAAGCCCAACACTGGGTACCATCATTATCATAGCCTAAGAAGGCTTAGCAGGTAGTTATCTTTGCTGCTCGGAAATTTGACAGCTTTCTTCAAACAACTTAAAAAGAGTTCTTCTAGTTTCCCAAGATATTACAGCTCCTGCTGTACTTCCACCCCCTGCAGAGATCAGCGCTGCAGGTACGGTAGACACCAATGCTGATTACATGTCTGCCCCTATCTAGCCTTGGCCATTCGCAACCACTTAGTCATCACACACTGTGCTTGCCAAGTGTAAATAGGGGTGGGAGAGGTGGGCACACAGTACCAACAATGACTGCTGTCATACCCGCAGTGCTGATGTGGGCGGAGGGTTGGAACTTTTTTTTTAAGCTGTTTTGAAGAAAAGTGACATTAACTTGCCAATACCCTGCTAAGCCCTCTAAAGCTATGAAAATTACCCAGCCCGGAGTTGAGCTTTAAACTGTATCTAAAGCCTACATTTATTTATTTTTTTTAAAGTGAGCGTGGGGAGGAGTTTGAATTACAGTTGGGTTTTAACAGCGGTTGTAAAGCCAAAATATTTTTTCTTTACCGTATTGCATTCCTTGCAGGTAAGGTAACAAATATTTAGGCATCGGTATTCCCCCTCACCACCCCCCACCCTTTTACTTACCTGAGCCCTCAATTAATCCATTGCTGTGCCCGTTTGTAGCTCTTCTCTCCCTTCACCTCCTGGTCTCACAGGCTTTGCTGAAGCCATTGGCTCCCGCTGCTGTCAATCAAAGCCAGTGACCAGGGAGCTAGGGGCGGTGCCAAGTCCTGCTCTCTGTGTCAGTAGAAACAGACAGAAACAAGCCCTCACGGGTGCCCCCATAGAGAGCGCCTTTCTATTGGGCCACTCGGGGGAGGGGAGGGGCCAGGAGCGCAGGCGGGGGCTTGGAGAAGAGGAGGTTCGAGGCCACTCGGTGCAATTCTATTCCACAGAGCAGGTAAGTATAAACCTGTTTGTTATTTAAAAGAAATAGGATTTATAATCACTAATGTTGGTTGTGTCCTTTCTGGGGAAGTTCATGATCTCTGTTTGTCCAGGACTGAAAGTGAGGGAAAATTCTGCATCTTTAGTTGTCACCAGGATAGCAATAGAGAGGATATCATCTAATGTGGACACTTGTTCCCTTGAGGAGATTTGTCTCAATTTGGCACGGTTCCCTTCTACTGTTATGTCTATAGAACAGGCAGTGAAAAGAAATCTCACAAATGGAACATAGTTAGTCTGGCTGAAAATAAGACAAAAGTCCATCCAGTTTAACCATTAAAAAAAAAAAAAGTTATAATCCTCTACCCACAGATGATCCAGAGGAAGGCAAAAAAAAACCCAGCAAAGCAAGACATATAGCAATTTACCTGACGGGATTAAGACGCTTTCCTACTTTATCCAACATTTTAATAAAGGCTGTAGAATTAGTTATACTTTGAGTGATATTATGATTGGTTTTCTGTAGGAAACCATTAAATGACTCCATCAGCCAAAAACCACCCAAATCTGAATAAATATATGTGACGGGATTGAGCATATATTGCCACTCTGAGCAGAGTGACTCTTCATAATCCACCTTTACTACAGTTTTATTCCCGGACTTGCTCTTCCATCTAGTACATTTGCATTTTTCAGCTCCACAGAAGATGATTCACTGACCTGTCAGAAACTGCATCAATATCATTATGAAACATAAATTAATTTTCTCATCCACTGGAAGATTTAATGTCTCTGCATCCTGTGGACACCATGGACGGGTACTTAATCATTTTGGAATCCAGAAAAGCCATAAAGTGTTAATGGTGCCACCGTGAAGCCATATTTACAGATACTTGTAGAAAAAAAACTTCCTGCAAGTATATAAGAATTCCCGTAAATTCACCAGTGTTTTCCTCCATAGCACAGATTATTTCTTTATTGATTGAACTTGTCTAATTATTTGAATTCTTTTTACCACGTACAAACTGAAAGTTGAAATAATGGTTTTAATAAGACATGAACTTATCTGTAGTGCCCTGTAACCATGTGGCCAAAAGTAATACTATTTGGGATGAATTTAAATAAATTTTAAGGATTTGTGAGGCACTGTCTGGCAGGAATGTGGACTTATATTTTTATTATCTAGGTTTCTCACATACACATGGTAAGGGGCTCCAGGGTTTGTGGCTGATGTGAGCGTTTTGTTTTCTCAAAACCTTACAAAGTTCTTTTCTGGGTCCTGGCGCCTGAGAGCTTTGGGTTGGGTAAAGCGCCTATTTCTAGATGCACAACTTACCTTGTAGCCAGACCTCAATATTAGTCTCACCTGCACACAGGCATATATATATATATATATATATGGCTTTTTTTTTTAGCTGGAACCTGGTGGAACTCAGTTCCGCCACCTCTGGTCAGGCCCTCTGCTCCCTGCTCACAACTATCACTTACTAACACAGAAGTCTGGCTTCTGTGTTTACATGTGATAGTGTCAGGAATGGACTGGCCAGCTATGGTGGGACTCGCCTGCCTTTTGATCTGCAGTACCAGGGCTGGCCAGCGGGTGTTCCCAGCAATCAGAGACTCAACTTTGCAGCCAGCTAACACCTGTAACTGATTATGCTGGGGTATTTAAGGGATGGCCAGACCCACAGACTCTGCCTTGGTGTGTGTTTGTCCTGGGCCCTGTATCCTGTTTCTGTCCTGCATCCTGTTTCTGAACCGCTGCTGATTTCTCCTGCTCTGATCCCGGCTCGCTCCTGACCATCCCTCTGTCTGACCCTCTGTACCACGCTGCTTGCTACCTGTTCTGATCCCTGGCTTGTGACCCTGACCAATCTCCGCTTGCTCCCCCTGTACCTACCTGCCCTATTGATATTGACCCGGCCTGCCTGACGACGCTTGCTTGTATGTACTGTTATCTGTGGGTGGTTTGGTTGGGTTTGTTTGCACTGTATTATGTTTAGTATTGCACTGCGTTTATGTTTGTATTGTTAGTGTTAATAAATTATATTGTTTATAACATATCTGAGGTCTGCGTTTCCCTGCGTCAGTCACACATCTCTGGTCACACCTGGGAGCCCTGACAGATAGCTTGTCTCCCAGTGGCTCCCACAGATTAGATCTCCTGAGCAGAATCCCACTGAGTGCAGGAAAGGGGCAAGGGAGATGCAAGTGCCCGGGTGCAGTGCAGTCTTGGGTGTGCGGGGGGGTCAAGTGGTACGCTGCACCCTCTGTGATCTCCTTTTTTCCCCTGGTGCCCGAATGCCGATGCCCCCCCCCCCGGATTATCCCAGAATGTGAGAGAGGCGAAGCCACCTACAGTGTGTGCAGTCGTACTAGAGCCAACTGAGTGCTTCAGCTTAATACCGCAACAAAAGTTAGATAAGTGGAAGATGGTGGAACTTTTAAAGAGTAGGGGAGAAGATGAGTGGAGTGGATGGAGTTGTGTTCAGAGGTCAGAGCTGAAGTGGGGCGGAAGTGAGATGTTTATAGGAGATGCAGAGGTAAGCAGCTGTGGATTCCTCAGTTCTGCATTGTGGGCTTAATGCCTTTTAATGCCTTTATAAGACCCTCTCACTGTTACTGAAATTTGGCCACACGTACTATTTCATGCAATTGGTGCCATTGGTGGATCTGTTTTTGGGAGGACATGGTTGAGTTTGTGTACCTTTTCTGAGTTGTTTTTGGGTTCCCTGTCTCCCTGAGCCTGTTTGGAAGCCCAACCCCTGCTGAACCATCTTATACCTTTGGCTAGAAAAACCCTCTGGCCTTTTACCAAAAACAGACTCACACACAGCTTAGAGTGAACTGACACTTTGATTATGTTCTCTTTGAGTTTAAATGGTTAGCCCAGTAAAATTAAGCACATTAGGATGACAAGAGGATATGTGCAAGAAATAACAAACGCAATAATAAACACAAACAAGGGTTGCAACATAGCATACTCAAATCAGTTCTTTTGTATGTCCTGCAATTCTGAATTCAAACAGTAACCTCAGCCCTGAGATGTTTTTTCCCAAGTGAGCAGAATGGTGAACAATCAAATTGACTAGCTCATTTTGGGCCCTCAGGTACCCGTGGCTGGGTTCAATTCTGAAAGAGGAAGAGCTCTGCAAAAGGTTGGATCAATCTCCTTTTAAACTGTACTGTTCAATCTTTTGTGCGCCTGTTGGGACCCTGGTTGGTGCACATAAAGCTTCAAATCTCTCTAGTTACAAGGTTAGGAGTTCTCCAAAGAAGGTGAACATAAAGTAAGACCAGCTGCTTCCTTAAATGATGCTGAATTAGGATGGTGTCTTCTAAACACTCCTGGGATGAAACCATAGAATAAGGCGAGACTGAGAAAAAGGGGGGGGGGGAGAACACACTTCTGTAGTAAAATGGGAAGGTTCCCTGGTGTGTGGTGCAAACTGAGTCTGAGGCACCAAGGCAGCTTGACCCGCAGTGTGCAGATATTGCACTGGGCTCTTGTGATTTACTATGTTGAGAGTGTCTAATGATCAGTAGGCCGCAAGGCAAGATGGGCCAAACAATCTAGGCCATAACACTTGTAACTTGTAGAATGAGGAATACTAAGCGGAGAAAAGAGTAACTGAGTTTAGCACTGTCTTTTGTAATGTAGATAATTTGGGGTATGGAGCTGGAGTCTGTGGTTGTGTTCAGGTAGTGTATAGTCTCTCTTCAGATGGGGGCCCCTTGTGTTCTCCGGATTCCTCCAGTCCGCTCATTTGCTAGGTTGCCAGTCCAGCTTGCCAGCGGTCTCCAGCTTTTCTTCCCTCCTTCACTCTCTCACTCTGGTTCTGGCCCAACCTGGACCTCCAGCGTCCCACACGGCTTTCCTCTCCAGCTCACACTGCCCACCTCCCTATCCAGTTCCCGGGCTTTGGTATTTTTCTAACCCCTGTCCATCAGCCAGCTCCTCTTGGAAATGTAGTTTTTCATCTCCACAATAGACAGTGAAGTTTTGGCGGAGTATGCAGGATGCTACCATCTTGTGTCCATTTAACCTCCTGCACTCTATATTTATGCAGGGTGTTACATATATATATTTATGTTTATGGCTTTCTCTCCCACTGTCTGCTCTGGTAGCCTGCTGCTGGGTAAAAAAAGGTTGACTGCTGACACAACACTAAAGATACATGCCCTGTTTGTTTTGGGGAATCCATTGGAGATGCCCTGTTAGCTAGGAGCTGACCTGAGTTTAGCTAGCAGCTTGACTGATCAGATGTTTGTTTGGCTTTTGCTACAGTGTCCAAAGTTCTCCTGCTTTGTTTGCTGCCTTGCAGAATAAAAGTTCAGTGCAAACCGTCCTGGAATATTCCTGGGCGTCTCATGCATGAGATACTGCTGCCAGTACATATTGCCCCCCTTCAAATTTGTAAACCCTAACAATGAACTTCTCCTATTTGCTTCCTTTCAGTCTGTTAGTCTACAGCTGGCCAGGCTGGTTGAATTCGGCATGCGGGCCTTGTGTTTGACACGTGTGTTCTATGCACTTGGATACATTTTATAGAAGTGGCTGAATCCAGGAGTCATTGAAGTGAACATCATGAAAAGGATGAAATAAAATGAATCTAGTCTAATAGGACATTGTAGAATGCACAAAATGTATGTTGCAGGAACATAGCGTAAAATTCGTCAAATAGACTTTTACAGGAAGAGATAACACATCCCATAAAGCCACCCCTTTCCCTGTTCCCGCATAACTTTTTGTCATTGAATGCGTCCTGCGGTCTCATGGATTGCTCTCACAATATTTTATGCAAATGGGAAACGCAAGCAGCAATGGAAGGTAATTTTAAATGGCTTGGCTGAGTTTAAGGGAATAATTACTTGCAATATATGTTTAATGAAATGGTCCCGAGGGCATCGTCTCATTAATATGCAAACGTGTACTGTGCTCGGGGACCTGCAATATGGAAATGACTAAGGCCAGACAGCAATTCTTTTACGCACTGATTAATGGATGGTGGAGTTACCAGCCTGAAAAAAAATATTCCATGAAAGTATACTTCTAAATTCCAGAGGAAGGTAAAAAAAAAAAAAAAAAAACCGTTAGAAAGCAAGGCCCAGTTTTCTACTATGAGGGAGAAAATTCCTTCTCGTCCCCTAATGACAATCTGATAAATCAATGCATACACGTTCTACTAAGTAGCTATGTAAATGTAGGTAATTCTTTACATTTTGTTCCTTTACATATCTGCTAGAAGCCGTTCTTGTAGATGACTATAACTCATTTTTACAGCTTTTATAGCAAAACACAATTTTTAGAACTGGACAGTAAATATATTTTCCTCCTCAGGCAGTCCCTATCTGGTTTTTGTATAATGCCCTAAAGCCCAACTTCAGCAAAATTCATAAACCCCCCCGTTGCAATCTATTCATCCCACTTCCACTTGTTCCTAAGCTTTTTTTTACTTTCTTGAATGTGCCATCATGTAATTCAGTATCTATTCCAAAAGAGAAACGCTGTGATTCACCACTGCAGTCGAGCTCCTCTGCCGCACTTCTTGTACAATTTCTTGTGATGTCATCATGCCTTCTGTAACAGAACCGACCCCAGACTGCTCTTCCCTGTCCAAACACCGACCACAGACTCCACAGCAGACCATACAAGACTAGACAACACCAGTCTTGAAGTAAACAAGGAGGTAGACTAGTCTACTTGAACACAGATACAAGATATATACACTCGGGGGACAGTCCCCCCTCCCTGCATAATGACACAGGGTGGGGCAATCTACATTTAGTAACAAAGGACAAACAGGTATTCAAACTTCACACCAGCAGACAGTCCCATCAGGAGGGTGGGCTGCTGGAGACCCCCCCCCCCACTAAGCTAATACACATAAACACAAACATCCCATATTAGTTTGCTCCCAAACCAGACACAATAGAACAATGGGATGCAACCACATGACATTAAACAAACAACCCCCACACAATATTAGGACAGATCACCCTGTACCCCTAACAGGCACAGGATGATTTACACATAAGAGGGATATGGGGAGCTGAGACAGGGGTCTCACCACCTCTCCAAAGTGAGCTGGTTTCCATGGGCCCCCCACTCAAAGTGACTCCCGTCACACCTTCTCTGGAGGTTTCACAACCTTGCTGTCCTAAATACTACGTTCTGCTTTTTCTTAGTAACCTAAATGTATTTTAACCTTACCAATGTGCGTCTTTTACTTGCCCCCTTTTGACCTGTTAAATTAATTGTTGAAAGTGTTTTGTTATAGCTGGTTAATAAGTGCAGAAAATACCTATACATCTGCTCAGAAATCCAGTGCTATCCTGTGCACTCTTTTCTCAAATAATGTTATCAGGAAGTATATTAGAACTACAGAACACCCCTGTGTTATGGAGAAGAGGGGAGGGTTACACTTTCTGTAGTCATAATGTACTTTCAGGCTTAGGGTGGCACAGATCTAGTACGAGTGATGAGCATTGTCATTTTAGGACAGAAGGTATGTTAGTGGCAGGATCACCAAGTGAAAATAAAAGGATAAAAGCTGCAGTATTTTACTTTTTTTTTTTGTTTTGGGACTTGGATTCACATTGAGATCACTAAATCCAGAGAATGCAAAATCTGGTGCAGCTTTGCATAGAAACCAATCAGCTTCCAGGTTTTTTTTGTCAAAGCTTAATTGAACAAGCTGAAGTTAGAAGCTGATTGGCTCCCACGCACAGCTGCACCAGATTTTGCACTCTCCAGTTTTAGTAAATCAACCCCATTAATTCATATTTTTGAGGAAACAGAGAATGGTGATGACCAATAAATATGATGCTGCGCTACTCAAAAGCTTAGATAGTAAACACCCCACAGGGCACTAAACCAACAAGTAATAATAGTGACAAATAATTATTCACATAAACATATTAAACCTGCAGTGAAGTAAATGAATAAAACAGTTAAAAAAATCACCAAAAAAATACAAATAAATAAAGAAAATAGAAAACACACACACGCACAATAAAAAACTACAAATAAATAAAAAATAATAAAAAAAATACAAATAAATAAAGAAAATAGAAAACACACACACCACACACACACACACCTAAAACGTGCAAAAAAATGACTGACCAATAAAAATATCCAAAGTATTGCATAAATAAATAACCAGCAAGTAGCGCAGCATCATATTTTTTATTAATCATTTATTTGTGGGAACACTACTAGGTGCTTGCTGCAATTCATAAACTGAGGGTGGTTACTGGCAGTGCAAGAGGATTTATTTTAATTTTATTTAGAGAAAAGTGATGGATGTTGATGTCAAATGTTTAAGGAAGAATTCCAGGTATGGATATTTTTACATAGTTACATTGGTCCAGCCAGGACCAATATAACTATGTTTATACCATACCTGTGGGATCCATCTAGAACATGGTTTCCCAACCAGGGTTCAATGGAGCCATGAGGTTCCTCCAGAAGTTGTTAGGGGTTCCTTGAGCAACAAGCACTTTCTGCCGCTCAGATAAGTTCCCTCTGACACCATTGATTTTTTTTACCTAATTCTTCCCACTGACCCCAAGTGTAAGGAGCATTCTTCCCACTGACCATCACACTTATGTATCTTGAATACTATAGTAATTTTTAGCAAGGGTTCCCTCAGACCCGAAAGTTATTTTAAAGGTTCTTCTGTGGTGGAGAAGTTGGGAAAGGCTGAAAGGCCCTAGAAGCTGGAAATCCATGTAGTAGAGACCACTACTCCAGTGATCCCCATTGGCTTCTGGGTCCCTTGCAAAAAGGCTGCCCTGCTGTTCCGATTGAGAAAACAAAGCATTCTCTGAGCAGTGTCCAAGCTGAGTGGGCGACCTCCTGTGTTCACAATACAGCAGAGCAGCAGCTCGGCAAAGGACCTGGAAGTTAGTGGAGATCACTGGAGTAGAGTTGTCTACTACAGTATTTTCCAGCTTCCACGGGGATGTTTTAGAGCTACACGTTGATCCAGTATGTCTCCTTTAGGCCAATGGGATACTTGATGTCATTATTGCTACACAAATGCCTTTTGACTTTGGTCCACAAATAGTCCCTTGGAAGTCGCTTGTTTCTGTGGAGAGGTACGTTTTGGGATGTAGAGTATGGCCAACCATGCCTGAAAGCTCCAGCCGCTGAAGCAGAAAAATGCTTTACAAACTCTTTCAATTAATTTCCTCCATAATGTCCCCATTGATCAAGCTGAAAATGACTTTCTATATCTTTGCAGGTGCAAAGCTCTTATCTTGATGATGAGGTCATGGCAACCCTTGCTGTAGACCCAGAAAGGCCTTATTATTAATGAGTTAATGGTCTGTAGGGTTTTAATGAAGAATATGGAAATGAGGGGAACAAAACGGTCGCAGCTCGTGTCCCAAGAGTAAAGGGGCTTAATTAAACTCACCTTTCTTGGGTCATTAACTATAAAACTACCTGTGGACCAGCCAGTAATTACTTTGTCATGACGCTAATTAATTCCCTGTGAAGACTGAATATAATTTTTTATCTGCCAGTTTAGAGACAAGGGAGAAGAGAGTCGAGTTCTTTATGCTAAGGGATGAATCCAGTGATGAGAAGCATGTGGTTTCTGAACAATTCTACAAGATTGTATTAATCAGACTCCACAGGATGATGTGGCCAAACTTCAGTTGGAGAGAGCAGGTAGTTCCGCTATGCATGACTAGGCTTTATGCTTTTCTATAAAGGACATCAGTGACCAATCACACAGGCCTGTTCAATAAGTGTTAAATTATTATTTCACTGCTAAAGGTCTGTTGGTTAATTTGCTGTAGTTTTAGGCCATGTTTAGTCCTTAGGGGTATAAGAAATCAGAAAATGGATTTTCTGGCAGTAGTGCTAAACTGAAATATCAGTTTTTGGTAGCGATAGAAAAAAATCGATGTTTTGTGTCCTCTGAGAAATTAGAGGAGCTTCCCTTTCTTCCCTATAGGCAGTGGTAGCTGTGTTCATGCATCATTACATCCAGGAGTACCTTGAGTCCTGGTACAATGACACACCGCCAGGAGGTATGTCAGTGGCTGCCTGGGCCAACATTGATCATCCTTGAAGACCAATGGCAGCAGCCAAGAATAGACCTTTTGCGAGGGATGGCACTAGATTGAATGAGAGTATTGCAGCAAAATCTTTTTTTTTTTTTAAATGTAAACTAAAATTTGGCATATCAAGCTCTATATTCATCAAGGAAAACGTTTAAAGATACAAACTAAATTGAATCTGTTTGCTGTAAAACTAATTGGACATCATGTTTAAGGAGCAGAATTTAGCACATTGATATTCACCTGAATGCTTCTGTTTCCATACATAGCAGGGTAGCCCCTGCGGGGAAGACGGCTTCTGCTCATCGGGATTCAATTGGAAAATTAGCATGTATTGATTTCATTTCAGGTAATGCTGACTTCTAGATGAAGCTGGTAAATGTGCATCATTTAAAGGAAAAACTCTACTTTCATTAACCCCTTGGCGCCGGCGCCTCCCAGGGGTTTGTGATGCCTCCTTTTGGGGTTTGTGATGCCTGGAGGCGGGGCAGGGTGATTGGCTGTCACAGCGGTCACGTGATTGGAAAGGTCCCGATCGCAAGTAGTGATCAGGACCTTTTTGTGAGGCTTTGGTAAATGTGCCGGCAGCGCACTCTCGGCACAAGTTTGTTTAATTTTTGTACGAAAATTTGTGGCCGCTCAGCATCCAGGCCCAGCCACCGAGAGGCCACATATTCATGTACTGTCGGAGCCAAGAGGTTAAAAATAATTTGATATAACATATACAGTTGCTATAGATGCCATTCTGTAATTTATTGCTATTAGAAGATTAACTTTCCTTATTAATCCATAGAGAGCTATTCGTTTTTAAACTGCCAAAATGTTCCTTCCTTGCAACCATGGCAACTGGCGGTATTGTATATCTCATGTACACCCCAAAAATGTAATTTCTTTATCCCCCAGCTGTTTTTCATATTACACCATAGACCACGGCTCC
The DNA here is from genome assembly GCF_062004578.1 of Staurois parvus. Lineage (NCBI taxonomy): Eukaryota > Metazoa > Chordata > Amphibia > Anura > Ranidae > Staurois > Staurois parvus. The sequence continues at coordinate 281,152 of NW_028317889.1, forward strand.
TAATTACATTTCAAAGGCATCCTATATTCAGCATCGTCTGTCTACCTACCAAAGAGTTTCATCAGATGAAAATTCCATATTTTGTGTTTGATAAATAATATGGTTTTCTATTGGTAGAACCTCCAGGAACAGGCTCCACCCACTTTTGGCAGTTCAACAGTACAAAAATGTTGTGTACTCTTTCTGATAAGTGTTTACTTATCACATTGCATTACATATGCTGGCTGAAGCAGTGAGAAGGACCTTGGTCGCAGCTGTTGGCAGCATGCATTCTGAATGATGATGAGTAGAACATTTACCTGCTGGTATGCCATCTGTAAGCATGGTCACAAGTGTACGCAGTAGTTACATTATTCAGGATCATGCATCTGACACCATACTCATGTACTTCCCTTCCATGTCATATCTTCAGTGCCTTTGATGTGGTTCAGTTCTGAAGTCTTGGTGTGCTTGTTCTTTGATTCCTCTTGTATTGACCCAACTGGTCTTGACATTGCTTCCAGCTAGTTTTCTTGAATTTTAATCATCTTGCTGTGGGTCTGCTGCTCTGCTGGACCCTGACCCCAGATTTTCGAGGCTACTACAGTGCCTTGAAAAAGTATTCAAACCCCTTGAAATTTTCCACATTTTGTCATGTTACAACTAAAAATGTAAATGTATTTTATTGATATTTTATGTGATAGACCAACACAAAGTGGCACATAATTGTGAAATGGAAGGAAAAACATTTTTTTACAAATAAATATCTGAAAAGTGTAGCGTGCTTTTGTATTCAGTCCCCTTTACTCTGATACCTCTAGCTAAAATCTAGTAGAACCAATTGCCTTCAGTCACCTAATTAGTAAATAGAGTCTACCTGTGTGTAATTTATTCTCAGTATAAATCCAGCTGTTCTGTGAAGCCCTCAGAGGTTTGTTAGATAACATTAGTGAACAAACGGCATCACAAAGGCCAAGGAACACACCAGACAGGTCAGGGATAAAGTTGTGGAGAAGTTTTAAGCAGGGTTAGGTTATAAAAAAATATCCAAAGCTTTGAACATCTCACTGAGCACTTTTCAATCCATCATCCGAAAATGCCACAACTGTAAACCTACCAAACCATGTCTGTCCATCTAAACTGACAGGCCAGGCAAGGAGAACATTCATCAGAGAAGCAGCCAAGAGGTCCATGGTAACTCTGGAGGAGCTGCTGAGATCCACAGCTCAGGTGGGAGAATCTGTCCTCAGGACAACTATTAGTTGTGCACTCCACAAATCTGGCCTTTATGGAAGAGTGGCAAGAAGAAAGCCATTAGTGAAAGAAAGCCATAAGAAGTCCAATTTGCAGTTTGTGGGGGACACAGAAAACATGTGGAAGAAGGGGCTCTGGTCAGATGAGAACAAAATTAAAATTTTTGGCCTAAAAGCAAAACGCTATGTGTGGCAGAAAACTAACACAGCTCATCACCCTGAACATACCATCCCCACTGTGAAACATGGTGGTGGCAGCATCATGTTGTGGGGATGCTTTTCTTCAGCAGGCACAGGGAAGCTGGTCAGAGATGGATGGAACCAAATACAGGGCAATCTTAGAAGAAAACCTGTCAGAGTCTGCAAAAGACTTGAGACTGGGGCGGAGGTTCCCCTTCCAGCAGGACAACGACCCGAAAAATCCAGCCAGAGCTACAATGGAATGGTTTAGATCAAAGCATCTTCATGGCCCAGTCACAGTCCAGACCTAAATCCAATTGAGAATCTGTGGCAAGACTTGAAAATTGCTGTTCACAGACAACTCAGGGCCTTGTCCCTAGCCAGCCAGTCACCATTCAAGCAGCATGCTAAGCTTTTTTAACATACTACATTTCCTGGATGTCTTCAAGTCACATGGTGTGTCTTGTTTATCTTTCTTCCTCTTCTTTCTTTTTCTTCATTTTCCTTCTTCTTCTATTTTCTTCTTTCTTCCTTTTACTTCTTTTACTTTTTTCTTTTGTCTTCTTGTTTCTTGTTCTTCTTTTCTTCTCTTCTTTTTTCTTCTCCCTTTTTTTCATTTTTCTTTTTCAGCATAAAAATGCCCCTGCGTCCCTAAAAGTAAAAAATGCCCCAGCAGCTGTAAAAGTAAACAATGACCCCGTGTCAGTGGGAGGAATGGTGCCCCTGTGTCGGTGGTCATCAGTGGTAGAAATGGTGCCCTTATATCAGTGGGAAATGACCCCCCCCCCCATCATTGCTGTTTAGCGAGATTTACCAGTGGACAGGTTCCAAGTCCTGCTCTTCTCAGTGATGTCATGGCTGGGACTATACAGGCACCATCGGGAAGAAGATCACTACGCCTTATGGTACCTGTTTAATTGCCGGCTTCTGGAATGCTCTACCTGCCAACCACTTCCAGTCTGTATACATCGACTCCCTCACTGTGGCTTGCAATGAGAAAGCCATGCACACAGGGCCTTCTCATTGTTATGCCAGTCTACAGCAAAGAGCGTCCACAACCAGCCTGTGGGTCATAGTTTGGGGACCACTGGTCTTAAACTTAAATATCCTGCAAGAACACAATGACAAGGAAGGGATGTGGTAAGCCATCACCATGGTGTAAGGTGGAGCTTCATAATTCAGAGGCTTCCTTGGTGGTAGAAAGTGCAGCTGCTAAGAGATAACCATCTGCTAGCCTTAACATTTATTTCACATGAATGCACCTTTTTAAATTAATTTTCAATAACAACAATTCTACTATGTCTGTTTCCATTTTTACTATTCTTTAGTTATATTTTTGTTTCTTGGTATGCTTTGTTTTTTATTCATCTTTTTTTATGGCTGTTTTCTTTCTCATAATTTGAAGCACCAATTCTCCAAGATGTTCTTGCTGGAAAACAGCTCTGGAAAGATCAGCATGAAACCGAGCAGTACAGCGGAAAACTATTAAGTCCAATGCATTATTTATAACCAAACAGCGGCCTCCCCGTTTTTTGTGTTTTACCTGCTAGTTTTTTTTTTTTTCAAGTTTTCCATCTTAAATTAATTGTTCGCACAGCGATGAAGTGGGGGTGCTCACAATGGTGCCTAGTAAGCATCAAAGTGGCACACAAGAAAAATGTGGAAGGTTCTGTATGCTGGTGTATGCAGATAGTTTTAAATCTGCGGGGAAAAAAAAAAAACAACTGTAAGAATGAAAATGACAAATGTAAGTATAGTAACAAAAATAATACATTGTTTACTTTGAATGCTGTCTTAAAAATAAGTTATAGCATGTCGTTCATTAAGGAAGACGCGATGTATTTAAAGAGTTCCTAACATGATCTTCCATTAAATCCGAGCAGAGATGTAAGGATGACAGAGGATATTTAAGGCGACAGGAGAGTTAAATATAGACATTCATTAAAGTAGAACTTCACTGTATCTGAGCACCACAAAATCAAAAACGCTATTTAATTCATTTTTAATATGCAAAGCAAATTCTCCCATTCATCCATGTCTCCATGCTTTATTTTGCTGAGAATTCACTTTGAAAAACACCTCACTAGCATTTCTGGCCATGGCCAACTTGACTAAGGGCAGATGATTCATGTAGTAGTTGCTTCCTGGAATCCAATTGCTCTTGGCTCAGGTAGGAGGATGTGCTTTGCTGGGAAAACTCTTCCACCTCTCCTGATGACTCCTGAGATCTATGACATCATTTGCCTAGGCATGAAAACCAGGAAGTAACTGAAAGAAATGTAAAAAAAAGTTTAAAAACAAATAAATATACTTATTATACTATACTACTGTCTATTTACTAATGCTGGCAGCATAAGGATTAAAAATAGTCAATGTTGACTGAGAGTGAAGTTCAGCTTTAAAGTGCAATATCTAGGACAGGGGCGGACTGACAACTCATGGGGCCCCCCGGGCAATAGGGGATCATGGGGCCCCTGTGTCCTTGCACAAACTCAAAAAAGCCTATGAAAAAGGTACCAGGGGCATCTCATGGGGCCCCCTACTGACCCTGGTCCCTCGGGCAGTTCCCGAGTTTCCAAATGGTCAGTCCGCCCCTGATCTTGGAGTATCTGGTGGTCACTAGAACCCTTGATGATGGGATTGGGATCTTATAGAGTTCATTCATTTTCACCAAAAAATGCCTTTGTGTGCCTTGTGGATAAAAACAAACTGTGCAGCTTTGACCAAAATTAAAAAATACCACCCTTGCTATAGATGTAGGCCATTTACGTACCTGCCAATGCTTGACTGAAAAACTCCCACAGATGGCATCATCCCACACTGCCTTGTTGATACGACATTGCTTTGACATTACCAGTCGAATGAGCTATAATGGTGAGAGAGATGGCAGTGCTGTGACAGAGGGTTAGGGTTTGAGAGCTCGCAACTGTGATGCTGGTGGAGGTGAGGGGGTGAGCAGTAATGCCTGGGAGTGTCTTAGCAACATCTTAGCAACAAGGCAGAGTGGAATGATGCCATCCCTGGGAGTTTTTTTACCAGGTTTCAGGAGGTACGTAAAGGACATACACCTATAACAAGGGCATTATCCAGTTTCGGTCAAAAATGCACAGTTTTTTTTTATTTGCAGGTACCCCTTACCCGCATAGACAGTTTTTTAGTAAATGTGAACTAACCCTTTGAAACCCAACTCCTGCCAGCTACATGTTTTGAATTTTCATTCTAGCATTCTTCTGCGGAAAAACTAGCTTGCTAAACCCATATGGTTGCCATTTCTCTTCACCTTGTGAATAGTCCTGAATCAGAGTACCGGAAATTTCCACCAGCGTGTTCTCTAGTTCTAGCTCCACCAATGCCATTCCCTGAAAAGAAAGTTGTACTGTACAGAGTTATGTGATAAGGAGTTCCACTCAAAAAAACCTGCCTGCAAAATCAATGGAGTTTTTACTTTTCATATACTTACAATATTTACTGGATAGCGGTAGTAGCTCAATTATAGATTTTTCTGCCTGGAAATGCAATAAAGGCCATTTCATGTGGCCTTCACACCTTTCCTGTAGCTGCGGCACCCCCTCTTGTCTCCTCACCTCATCTCAGCAGTCGACAGCAAAGAGGAGGACAGAACTCCTCCTACAAATCCTGCACCTCTCTGTGCAGCCACATCACTCCCTCATCTCCACCTCCCCTGGTCTCAGCATTCAGCAGACACTGGCAGCTGACTCCAGCCAACCTCTAGTCCTCCTATAGACACTGCACTTTCTGCTTCCCAGCTCCGCCCCCAGCTTCTCCTCAGCATCAGAGAGGAGGACAGAACTCCTCCTACTGAATCTGTGCCTCTCTGTGCAGCCACAGCACCCCCTCGTCTCTGCCTCCCTTGGTCTCAGCTTTCAGCAGGCTCTGGCATCTGACTCTAGCCGTACTCTAGTCCTCCTCCAGACCCTGCACTTTCTGCTTCCCAGCTCCACCCTCAGCTTCTTCTCAGCAGCAGAGAGGACAGAACTCCTCCTATAAATCCTGCACCTCTCTTTGCAGCCACAGTATTCCCTCATCTCCACCTCCCCTGGTCTTGGCATTCAGCAGACTCTGGCAGCTGACTCCAGCCCTCCTCTAGTCCTCCTCCAGACCCTGCACTTTCTGCTTCCCAGCTTCGCCCCCAGCTTCTTCCCAGCAGCAGCACAAGGTAAGGGGGGGGGGGGCACTGTGATGTAAGGGAGGGTGGGGGACTCTTGACTTCTGATGGTGGACATCTGATGTAAGGGAGGGATGGGATGGTCTGGACATCCAGTCTTACAGATACAACTGACCCTTTGAGGGCAACCATAATTCCGCCACACACGCTTGACACCATCTGAACCAATTCAGTTTATCTTGGTGTCATCAGACCATAGGACATGGTTCCAGTAATCCGTGTCCTTAGTCTGCTTGTCTTCAGCAAACTGTTTGCAGGATTTCTTGTGCATCATCTTTAGAATAGGCTTCCTTCTGGGACGACAGCCATGCAGACCAATTCGATGCAGTGTGCGGCGTATGATCTGACCACTGACAGGCTGACCCCCCACCCCTTCACCCTCTGCAGCAATGCTGGCAGCACTCATACGTCTATTTCCCAAAGACAACCTCTGGATATGAGCCAATGTTTCCCGCTGCTGACTCTCTGTCCATTGAGGAGAGAGAGAGCCGAGAGAGCAGATGCTTTTGTGTACATTGCAACTGGGATCAAATAAGTATTTTTTTTGGGGGGGGGAGCTGCATGCAGAACATTGGAGGTATATCCGAGTGTAGCTCGGGGTAAAGTTTCAGCACCAAAAGCGGTAACCCTGAGCTACACTTGGGAATACACTGCAGCGTTGCTCCGGGATCCCTCCTGCACTTACCTTGTCCTGCGCTCCCGCGATGTCCCCCCTGCAGTGTCCCCGGCCATCTCCTCTGGCCGATGCCGGCAGCCGTCTTCCAGGTTCCGTTCCCTGCAACGTCGGGACGTACGGGGGACAGAACCGGCGGGAAATTTAAAAATGTTAAAAAGTGACATTCACTAAATACACTAAAATCACATAGTATACCATTACTGTATCAAACCATTTCACATACATTTTGTCCCGAGTGCTTTGTCCGGCGCCCTGCCTGCAATTTTCTGTTCTTTCTGCCTGGAAACTGAGAAACGTCCATGGCGTCCAAAAAGCGTCCCTTTAGATCAGACGCGGTTTTAGACCGGCTAGAGAACAGCGAGAGTAAATCAGTACCACTTGCAGAATTGAGTGATAATGATTCATGGGGGAAATTCCTCATCAGACACTGAAAACGATTCTGCGACTTTGCTCAGCGATGTGCGAACTTGCCGCTCTATTTCACATTTCAGTGTTTTTGATTTGATTATATTATTGAATTAAATGTATTATTATTATATTATTATTTTTTTTTAAATTATAATTTATGATTTTGTGTTTCAAATTTTAACATACCCGGGATGTTTACTCTTGTTCGGACAGATTTCAGTAAGTTATGCCTAAAAATTACAGGCCTACAATAAAAAAAAAAATAATTCCATGCAAAAAAATGTACCGCTTTGAGCACAGAAATACTGACATAATCAGATAACTAGGGAGGCTACAGTGACATTAAACGTTCTCCTTATTCTCCAAAAATAACTCATACACATCCAATACTTAATGCCCCTGTAATCTATTTTTCATTAAATTGTTGTAACATCCTCCATGAGCTCTCAAATTTATCCTTTTCTCATCTTCACTTGTTTGGAATGAGCAGTGCATATAACTTTTATGTTAAAATGTCTCATGAGAAAAGATGATTGTCCAATGCAATAATATCAGATGTGGTAAGCAGTTCAATTATGAAAAAACGTCCAAAAACGTTGGTGTAATCCAATCCAATATCGAGGGGTAGATAGATTGCCCACTTACCAGAAGCGCAATCTCAATGCGCATGTACAGGTCACATGTAGCCGAGGTCTCATGTAGGCGCTGCTTGGTAGTACCCAGGTGGTCCCTCAATGGTAAGGAGATACTGGTCTGGTCGGATCACACTGCTCCTTGGATCCACACAGAAGCCTCCGGACAGGGCCGCTCCAGATCCTGCAGGCCGGGGAACAGGTTATATGTCGGCCGGTGTAGGCGGTCAGGATCCCGGACAGTGTCTACATACAGTGCATATAACTTGTGGTCCATCTCAGGAGCAAGCAAGAAAGGGTGGCTACATTCCTACATACAGTGGGACTATGGAGAACAAATGTGGCCACCCTCTAACAGGAAGTCATCACAGCAGCAAAAAAAAAAGAAGGAATTTGGAGGTGTCTGGGAACAATAGAATGGACGTTTTCAGTGAAAAGTACATGCTTGAATATAATTCTTTTTAAAGCCAGAGTTTAGTGTCACTTTAATGGCCCACATAACAGGGTCCTTCACCTACATACTTTGTGCTTTAGCTGTCACTGTTTCTCAGCTCAATGTTGGGAGGAATAGAACTCCATGCAGCGGGACACATGGGAGGTGATGTGGCAGGGTTTTCGCTGCGATGGATTAGCTGCGGGATTAAAACTCCAGGCAATGGGACACATGAAAGGTGAAGCAGTTTGTCAAATACGTTTTATATACATGGGGGACCTTCCTCCCTCCTGCAAGAATGACCCTTTATTAGTCCAAAGTTGAATAATTCCAGAGAGAGAATTCTCGGCACACACAGCCAATACGTCCCTGAGTCCATTGATTTGCAGAGTCAGTGTGCATGAAATGATCAAATGACGTGAAAAACAGAGCCAGTTCCTCATAATTACCATTCACGGGCAAATTGCCACTAATGCCAAAATCATCTGTCTGCCTAAGTGATCTGGTTCGAGCTTCATTTATATAACGATTTAAAGATGAACGGAGGAAATATGGGCTCCCGTTTCAGACGCGCAGGGCATAATTTCCTTTTGTTGTCTCTACGGATGGCTGGAAATACATTTAAATATTGAGTAATGAGCGCAGTAAAGGCAGAGGCATGAGTATTACTCACTGGATTGTATCTGTGGTCGGGTTTTGCATCCAGATGAGACAATTCCTGCTTATTATAATATTATGAACAGAGAGAGGAGTGCTCACCATCGTTTTAAGCATTTCCTGTAAGTCATCCCCCACCTGCTCCTCTGATAAGACCTTTACTGCCGCAACACAAACCGTAAGGCCTTAGTCTTCAAGGGACCCCGTCGCCAATGTGAAAATCCACATCAAAATGGCCCTTGTAAAGAGGCAAGAGTATAGTTACCTCTCCTGCTGCCTGTGCTGCCATTGACAGGACCACTAAGAACTGTGTGTGACACAGGAGATCGACCTTCCCTGACTTCAGCCATCTTTACACTATTGAGCGATACAACTGCAAGAGAATGTGCATTACTCTAACAATCTTCCTCACGCCCATCAGATCAAGGGGCGTACAATCTAAGGTCCCTAACCCTCAAGGGGCGTACAATCTAAGGTCCCTAACCCTCAAGGGGCGTACAATCTAAGGTCCCTAACCCTCAAGGGGTGTACAATCTAAGGTCCCTAACCCTCAAGGGGCGTACAATCTAAGGTCCCTAACCCTCAAGGGGCGTACAATCCAAGGTCCCTAACCCTCAAGGGGCGTACAATCTAAGGTCCCTAACCCTCAAGGGGCGTACAATCTAAGGTCCCTAACCCTCAAGGGGCGTACAATCTAAGGTCCCTAACCCTCAAGGGGCGTACAATCTAAGGTCCCTAACCCTCAAGGGGCATACAATCTAAGGTCCCTAACCCTCAAGGGGTGTACAATCTAAGGTCCCTAACCCTCAAGGGGCGTACAATCTAAGGTCCCTAACCCTCAAAGGGCATACAATCTAAGGTCCCTAACCCTCAAGGGGAGTACAATCTAAGGTCCCTAACCCTCAAGGGGCGTACAATCTAAGGTCCCTAACCCTCAAGGGGCGTACAGTCTAAGGTCCCTAACCCTCAAGGGGCATACAATCTAAGGTCCCTAACCCTCAAGGGGCGTACAATCTAAGGTCCCTAACCCTCAAGGGGTGTACAATCTAAGGTCCCTAACTCATATTCATACATACACATACTAGGGACAATTTAGACAGGATCCAAATAACCTACCAGCATGTCTTTGGAGTGTGGGAGGAAACCGGAGTACCCAGAGGAAATCCACGCAGGCACAGGGAGAACATGCCAACTCCAGACAGGTGGTGTCGTGGTTGGGATTCGAACCGACGGCCCTAGCCAGGCAGAAGTGCTAACCATTTAGCAATGGCCCTCTTGCCGGCTGGGCATTGACGCCGAGTGGCTGCATATTTGCATAACAAAAGTAAACAAACAAGCGCCCTACGTGCTTCCGTCACAGTTACCAGCACCTCACGGAAAGGTCCCGATCACTACTTCCAATTAGGACAGTTCCAATCGTGTGACCGCTGTGACAGCCAATCACAGCGGTCATATGACCCTAAAGCACGCTCCTCCTCCCGGCGTCACAAACCCCTTAAAGGAATCAGCTTTGCCTACCAAAGTTGCCTACCTGCCTGTCTGAATTTCAGCAATGCCAAGGTGACATTACAGCAGCCCAGCTAGTGAACACAGCCAGGGATCGATACCAGCAAGCAGACTGGCCAAAGATGTCAGCTGGGAGCTCTGGGACATCACAGAGCTGCAGAGAAAGTGAATATAAGTCTGCTTTAAACGGTAACTCCACTTTCATGGAAAAAAAATTGTAAATAAAAAAAAAATAACATTTGTGATTGGCTCACTGATTTTCCCAGAAGCCTGCACCAAGTCAGATTTCAGGCATCCCCTGCAACAAAAATGTCTTTTTTGGTAAGATACTTCCTATGGAAAATGATGTCTAAAGGGATGCAGACCCTGCCACTTTCTTCATTAGAGCCCTGCAGGTGCTACAGCTGATTGATAATTATGAAGTCACTCCCATTCACATTCATTTTGTACATGGACACAGACAAACAAATAGCTCTTTCTTTAGAATAACAAAAGGTAGGAATCTGCAACAAGGTTTGGTAAAATCCTTGCAATGTACATAGGTCACCCAAAGGGGGAATGTTTTTTTTCTCAACAAAAGTGGAGTTACTCTTTAACTGTTTCCCAAAACAGTTACATTCAAGGCATGTCGTGATTGATAACTGTCACGGTTGCTGGTTCCCTCAACCCAACTCATCATTAAATCATCAAATTGTCATCATGTGGCTGGTGTTCTATCTGATTACATGTGCAGCATCATGGCAACTGCAGACCGAACAAAGGCTATGATGGCTGCTTCCTTGCCTGTAAAAGTAAGGAGGGTTTAGTTCCGCTTTCACTTTTTCACACAGTATCCATAACAAATTGGCAGTCATTAATGTAAAATGGTTTGTAAACCCTTACATATACCCAGTGCAGTGACTAGCTTCAGGCGATATACAGAGATGAAACAAATCCTCCTGCATAAGTTGTACCTGTTCCTCTGCAGTTTCTCTCCTCTACATCCCTTCAAAGTGGAGAATTTATACAGCTTGTCTGAGCTTTCAGAAAGAAGGGGGTTGGGAGCTGAAGTTACACTCAGTGAGGAGAGCTGATTGGAGGGAAGGGATACCCCCCCCCTTTACACAGCATACAAGAACAGAGCTGAGGCTTTTAATCGCAGACTGTGTCCTGGAGCTCCCTCCACTGTCACCTTTTATCTCTTGGTGTCAGGAAAATCTGCCAGAAGTGACTCATATAGATAGAAGACAAAACCGAACTCCTCGTCTTTCCCCCTGCCCACACCCCCCCCCAGCCTATCCATCACCACCACTAACACCACTATCATTCCCGCCCCGCAAGCCAAAGTCCTTGGCGTCATTCTTGACTCGAACCTCTCCTTCCTCCCTCATGTCAAATCACTTGCAAACACCTGCAGGCTCCATCTCCGCAATATTGCCAAGATACGCTCCTTCCTCACCCCAGACACCACCAAACTTCTTGTACACTCCCTCATCATCTCACGCCTTGACTACTGCAACTCTCTTCTCATTGGCCTACCCAAGTGCAGGCTCTCCCCGCTCCAGACCACCCTGAACTCAGCGGCCAGTCTCATCCACCTCACCACCCGCTCCACCTCTGCCACCCCCTCTGCCTCTCCCTCCACTGGCTCCCGATTGCCCAACGCATCAAATTTAAACTTCTAATCCTGACCTACAAAGCCGTTCATAACACTGCCCCTGACTACCTCACCAACCTGATCCCCAAGTACCACCCAACCCGTACCCTTCGCTCCTCACAGGACCTCCTTCTATCCTGCTCCCTGGTCTCCTCCTCCCATGCACGACTGCAGGACTTCTCCAGGTCCTCCCCTATCCTCTGGAACTCACTGCCCCAATCCACCCGACTGTCGCCTTCCCTCCCCACATTCAGGCGCTCCCTCAAAACCCATCTCTTCAGGGAAGCCTACCCCACCCTCACCTGACGGCCATCCTCCCTCATTCCTCCCACCACTTCATCCCCCTCAGCCACTTCATTCCCCTCAGCCACTTCCTATTGTTCCACTACCCCCTCCCTCCTAGATTGTAAGCTTGAAAGAGTAGGGCCCTCTTACCCCTCGTACGCTGTCTATTTTTGTTGTACTGTGTCATGTATTGTCCCCCCTATTGTACAGCGCTGAGCAAACCCTTTGGCGCTATATAAACTCGATGTAATAAATAATAAATAATAATAGAAGAGGAACAAAGCAGCAGAGGGCAATGACACTTAGTGCTCTGGATTGAAACAAGTACACACCATAGAGCAATATGCTTTGTTCATATTTCATGTCTGAGGTTTACAATCACTTTAATGAAATCTGAATGAAATACAGAACTAAATGCGATATCTCCTGCGCTCCGGGACCCAGACTGGTGGTAAGTAGATGGAATCAGACTCCAAAAAGGCAAGGAGGGGACCACCGAAATAGTTAAGGTCGTGCAGCTCCACACCAAGGCTGGGGAAGCCCAAACAGAACTGTGAGGAAGAACAAAAAAGAAAAAAGAAGCGCACCAACCTTGCGCATTACCTCAGTAACCAAAATTTATTAAATAAAAGAATGGTACTCATTCTGAGGAAGAAGGCTTGTCCTTCGAAACGCGTCAGATGTACTGAGTGGCTTCCTCCATGATGGGATTCGCATTTGCATCTTGCCTTTAAAGTCCCTTTGAGGACTGACATGCCTGTTTTTATTCGCTGTTTGTGAGTACCATTCTTTTATTTAATAAATTTTGGTTACTGAGGTAATGCGCAAGGTTGGTGCGCTTCTTTTTTCTTTTTTGTTCTTCCTCACAGCACTGAAATACAGAACTGCCATTGTTGAAAATGCCAATTGCTTGACTCAGTCTTCCATAGTTTGAGTCACCGACATGGAACAAGCGTGTCCCTAGTAAAGATAGAATTCTTGGTCTTTGTATCTGTCCCAGGACGTGCTGTAGCCAGTAAATCTTTATGAATGCCAGGAAGCTAGCAGCTTAATCCCTGGTTCACACTGCAGCGGTGCAGGTAATCCCATGTCATTCGCACAGAAACCGCACTGCATTCCTGTGCCAATCACGTGATTTGTGTGCGGTGCGATAGGAGCCGTACATTTTGTATGGCTCTATTTGCACTACACCCGAACCAAAAAGGTGCAGGACCCTTTTTTGGTCTGCACTAGAATCGGATGTTCACACCTATGTGATCCGATTCTGCACATCGCACCGCGTTTCGCAGACTGAAGTGGGGTTGTCGTTAACATACACACCCGCATCGGTCAGTGCGAACGGGATGCGATTGTGATGCGGTGCGGAATTCGCACTGAAAACTCTGCAAATTCCGCACCGCATCAGTGTGAACCCAGGGCTTAATGAGAGAAGTGAGCCACGGCAGCGTACGTATCTCGGCAGCATTACTCCTACTTTGCGAGGCAGAAAATAAATTGATTTAAAAAAAAAAAAAAAACTGTGCAGAAGATAAAAAATGAGATTGGCGCTTTAGAAAATGGTGATTAAATTGGCCAGAGGGGATACTGAAGAGAAAGACAGGCTGCAAATGTCAAAAGCTTGTCTGCTTTCATTACGTAAATAAAACAAGAAACGAGTCTGATAAAGAAAATGCATTAAGATGTTGGAGGCGTAGCGAGAGGTCTATAATCTTGCCACGAGCGTGGCTCTTAATGGCCATGCGTTCCCATCAATTCTGTTGTGTGGTAAACATAGTAACGTAAAATCTCATCTCTGATGCTTTATAAAGTTATTTTTTTTCTTGGATGGATCATTTTTTCTGTCTAGTGGTTTCAGCGATTAGGCAATAATGTACTTCACACGCTACAAAGCATTCAATCCCTTTTATTAAAAGCAGAAGAAAATCTTAATTGATTGATGTTTTGGTTGCTCGTGTTGTGTGTCATAAACAGCTTTCATTTTTTTTACATATGTATACAGGTGCACCTCAATAAATTAGAATATCCTCAAAAAAGTCATTTATTTCTGTAATTAAAATCAAAAAGTACTGCTTGGACCTTGAAGAAGGGGACGTACCCCAAAAGCTTGCCCTGAAAATTGTATGTTGGTGCAAATTAAAAAAGTATCACGAACAGTACTTAATTGTTTCAATTCAAAAAGCGAGACGCATATATTATATAGATTCGTTACACACAGAGTGATGTATTTCAAGCATTTCTTTATTTTAATTTTGATGATTATGGCTTACAGCGAGTGAAAACCCAAAATTCAGCACCTCAGAAAATTTGATTGCATAAGACCAATAAAAAAAAAAAGATTTTTAATACAGAAATGTTAGCTTACTGAAAAGTATGTCCATGTACAGTACAGTAGGCACTCAATACTTGTTTGGGGCTCCTTTTGCATGAATTACTGCATCCATCAGACTGTCACCTACGCTTCTCACCTTCAGGCGCACCCTAAAAACCCACCTCTTCAGGGAAGCCTACCCCACCCTCACCTAACAACTGACCTCCTCCACTCCCCCCACCACTCCATCCCCTACAGCCATTTCCTCCTGTACCACTTTCCCCTCCCTCCTAGATTGTAAACTCGAAAGAGCAGGGCCCTCTAACCCCTCGTGTATTGTATTGTTACTGTCTTGTCTCATGTTCTGTCCCCCCCGCTATTGAACAGCGCAGAGCAAACCCTTTGGCGCTATATAAATACTGTATAATAATAATAATGTGGCGTGGAGGCAATCAGCTTGTGGCATGGCTGAGGTGTTATGGTTGCTTTGATAGCGGCCTTCATCTTGTCTGCATTGTTGGGTTTGGTGTCTCTCATCTTGCTCCTGACAATAGCCCACAGGTTCTCTATGGGGTTTAGGTCAAGCCAGTTTGCTGGGCAATCAGGCATCAATGTGGCGTGGAGGCGATCAGCCTGTGGCACGGCTGAGGTGTTATGGTTGCTTTGATAGTGGCCTTCATCTCGTCTGCATTGTTGGGTTTGGTGTCCCTCATCTTCCTCCTGACAATAGCCCACAGGTTATCTATGGGGTTTAGGTCAAGCAAGTTTGCTGGCCAATCAGGCATCAATGTGGCATGGAGGCGATCAGCCTGTGGCACTGCTGAGCTGTTATGGTTGCTTTGATAGCAGCCTTCATCTCGTCTGCATTGTTGGGTTTGAAGTCTCTCATCTTACTCCTGAAAACATTCTCTATGGGGTTTAGGTCAGGCGAGTTTGCTGGCCAATTAGGCACAGTGATACCATGATCATTAAACCAGGTATAGGTCCTTTTGGCCGTTTGGGCAGGTGCCAAGTCCTGCTGGAAAATGAAATCCTCATCTCCATAAAGCTGGTCAGCAGAGAGAAGCATAAAGTGCTCTAGAATTTCCTGGTAGATGGCTGCGCTGACTTTGGACTTGATAAAACACAGTGGACCAACACCAGCAGATGACATGGCTCCCCAAATCATCACTGACTGTGGAAACTTCACACTGGACCTCATGCAACTTGGATTCTGTGCCTCTGTACTCTTCCATCAGACTCTGGGACCTTGATTTCAAAATGAAATGCAAAATTTACTTTAATCCGAAAAGAGGACTTTGGACCACTGAGCAATAGTCCAGTCCTTTTTCTCCTTAGCCCAGGTAAGACGCTCTCTGGTTCAGGAGTGGCTTGACACAAGGAATGCGACACTTGTAGCCCATGTCCTGGATACATCTGTGCGTGGTGGCTCTGGAAGCACTGACACCAGCCGTAGTCTGCTCCTTGTGAATCTTCCCCCAAATTCTTGAATGGCCTTTGCTTCACAATCCTCTCAAGGCTGCGGTTATCCCTGTTGCTTGTGCACCTTTTTCTACCACACTTTTTCCTTCCACTCAACTTTCCATTAATATGCTTGGATACAGCAATTTGTGAACAGCCAGCTTCTTTAGCAATGACCTTTTGTGTCTTATCCTCCTTGTGGAGGGTGTCAATTATTATTATTATTATTATACAGTATTTATAAAGCGCCAATAGTTCGCTCAGCGCTGTACATTACAAAGGGGGACAGAACATGTGACAGAACAATACCAATAAAATGCAAAACATGAGGGGATCGAGGGCCCTGCTCTTTCGAGCTTACAATCTAGGAGGGAGGGGATAGTGGTACAGGAGGAGATAGCTGTGGGGGATGGAGTGGTAGGAAGAGTGGAGGAGATCGGCAGGTTAGCAGGGGGTGGGGTAGGCTTCCCTGAAGAGATGGGTTTTCAGGGTGCGCCTAAAGGAGAGGAGAGTAGGTGATAATCTGATGGGTTGGGGCAGGGAGTTCCAGAGGATGGGTGACACCCTGGAGAAGTCCTGGAGGCGGGCATGGGAGGAGGAGACCAGGGAACTAACAATGACTGTCTTCTGGACAACTGTCGAGTTAGAAGTCTTTATCTGTATATGCTATCACTGGATTTTTTTTTTACCAAAGACATGTAGCAGAATACATTTTGGTCTAAATTTATGAAGAATTTTTTTTTGCTTGTTTGATATGTTTTATAACAAAAAGTAAAAAATATTTTTTTCTCAACATTTTTGGTCTTTTTTTTGTACATAGCACAAAAAATAATAAAAGCGCAGTGGCGATCAAATACCACCAAAAGAAAGCTCTATTTGTGTGAAAAAATTTATTTGCGTACAGTGTTGCATGATTGAGCAATTGTCAGTTAAAGTACTGCAGTGCCGTATAGCAAAAAATGGCCTGGTCATGAAGGGGGGTACATTTTCCAGAGGGCAAGTGGATATAGCCCTACAGAAAAAACAGTGCCCAGTCCACATGTGCTTTTCTGCCCCACTGCAACCAGGAAACAGGGAACTTTATTCAGGATGAAGCATCGACGGCACCGAAAATAAAGAATTGGGTAGAAAGAGTGGAGAAGATATATAGAATGGAGGAACTTTACCATATGGAGGAAGATAAAATGGAGGTATTTCATACAAGTTGGGAAAAGTGGGTACAGTTTAAAAATTCAGAGGTATACCTAGAATATGTGAAATAAGGAAAAGAAGGGGAAGAGGATAAATATAGTACATGTTATGATCCGCTAGGTGGTACCTCTGGCAGCCCACCGGACAGGATTACCCAGAGTGTGGAGTCTAAGTCCCGGTCTGCGTATTCACCAGGGCCCCTGATGGTGGGGATGGACTTGAAGCAGACCAGGACCAGGTCACGACCTCTGAGCACTCCCACCCGTGGCAGAGGGGACCACAGGGGATGGATACAGGAGGAGAGCCTGATGTGAAGAGACCGGCAGGCCCAGGCGGGATGGATGGATGAATGGATCGCAGTCAGACAGGCCAGTCGTTACCGTGGGAGCAGCGAGGTACAGAATCGGCAGGCAAAGGATAGTCGGGTCACACGCAGGGTCAATACCGGAGTGGTCAGTCCACAGAGAGGTCAGATAAGCCAGGGGTCAGGATAGGAGAAGGCAGCGTAGTCAGGGCAATCCGGGTCAAAACAGGAGAAGGCAGCGTAGTCAGGGCAATCCGGGTCAAAACAGGAGAAAGCAGCGTAGTCAGGGCAATCCGGGTCAAAAACAGCAACAGAACTCAGGGTACAGGAACACAGGTAGCAGGAAAGACCTTGCGGCAATCTGTGACAGCGCAGGGCATCTTTAAATAGCGCGCCCTGCGCTGTCATTGGCCGCCCAGCGTGTACTCGCGGCGCCAACTGCGCATGCGCGAGTCTCCTTCAGCCGCGGCCGGCCGGGACCTAGTGCCCGTATCCCGGCGCGAGCCGCCACGACTGCGCATGTGCTGGGACAGATGCCGCGGCGGACCCTGACAGTACAGTATAATACCAGTAATAGCTAAGGTTCAGGATTTCTAGAATGAAGTTAAAAATGCATAATCAAAGGGTGGGGGTGGGGGGGGGGGAATAGGTAAGGGGAGGGGTAAAAGGTCACCGAGATTAAAGTTAGTTCTGGGGAGTGTTATGACAGAAATTTGTAATGTACACTGTTTTATTAACTTTTGTACATTTAATATGGTGATTTGAAAACAATAAAATATTTAAATAAAAAAAAAAAGGATGAAGCATAGACTATACCATAGATCAGCAATGGGCAAACTATGGCCCGCGGGCCGTATACGGCCCGGCGGACCTTTTAATCCGGCCCGCGGAGCGTGATACATTGGCTGTCAGGATGTGTGTAGGCGGGGCAGCGTGACGAACGTGAGGGGAGCTAGGCTCCTCTCACAATCTGCCCTGAAGACCGGAACGGCGCGGGAACACGGCGAGAGGAACGCGCGGAGCAAAGGTAAGTGAATTGACACAGGGGGGACTTGGCTTACTACTTGGGGGGGAATAGTACTGTGGGGGATGAAATGCTATACGAGGGATGAATTAATATGGAGGATGAATTAATATGGGGAATGAATTACTATGGGGAATGAATTACTATATGGGGATGAATTACTATGGGGGATGAATTACTATATGGGGGATGAATTACTATATGGGGGATGAATTACTATGGGGGATGAATTACTATATGGGGGATGAATTACTATATGGGGGATGAATTACTATGGGGGATGAATTACTATGGGGGATGAATTACTATATGGGGGATGAATTACTATAGGGGGGATGAATTACTATATGGGGGATGAATTACTATGGGGGATGAATTACTATATGGGGGATGAATTACTATATGGGGGATGAATTACTATGGGGGATGAATTACTATATGGGGGATGAATTACTATGGGGGATGAATTACTATATGGGGGATGAATTACTATGGGGGGTGAATTACTATGGGGGATGAATTACTATATGGGGGATTAATTACTATGCTTACTATGGGGGAATATTACTATACTTACTATGGATGACACATACACATCATTCATCTACTCTTGGTCCGGCCCCCGGGTCCAATATATGAACCCATTGCGGCCCTCAAGTCAAAAAGTTTGCCCACCCCTGCCATAGATGCAGTTACAAACATAAACACTGCCATCTACTGGTTGAAGAATATATCTCTACTGAATACTGATGTAGTTGTTGCACAAAACTCATGAACACTGTATTCCAACAGAAAGGCGTTGACTCAGTGACAAAGTCTTTTATCCTATTTTGGAATAAATTCTAATCTGAACAATCTAATTCATAGTGTGATGCTTCATTCACAGAATCTTTTAGAAAAAAAAAAGACCTGACGGGGTTTTCAACCATTTCATATACTATCCAAAATTAGAAAGTAGCATTTTGGCTTTACACATACGGGCTTCAGAAGTACGGGCCAAAGTACAGAGGAGGAGTGAACAAATATTGAGCAGGGATGCTGTTTAGGTAACCCACACATTTATTCCTGCAAGTTTGCCGTATAACAGAATTACCTTTACAAACCCGTGCTAATTTGGGAGGTAATGAAATGGTGCAATTATAAGCCTTACGTTGATAATTTACCTGCAGCCTACAGAAAACTAGATCAGCAATTGTACGTTCCCCCTTTTTACACTCCCATTACAATTTCAGCAGCTGTGTTGTGCAATTACTGATGTTATTACCTGTCTACGCTATTGAAGTTTACGCCAAGCTAATGCTGCACCATGGAACGTGAGTTATTGTGCGGGTGGAAGTGTTTCATCTACATAACTGGATGGTTGCGTGTCGGTCTGCAGAGAGTTTAGTCATTTCCTCAAATCAGTCAGTAATTGTGGAGATCGGATTGCACTTGTGGGGACCTATCTCTCTGTGTGGTTGCGTCGTAGTTTTTACAATACAAGTCCAGGAAAAAGTGAAAGAACTCAGGCAGTGGTAAGAAGTGGTGAAGACTGCTTCGTTTTTTTTTTTTTTTTGCAATTTCTTGATAATGTAACACAAAACCACAGAGGGCAGATAAAGTAAAGCTGGCCATACACGTAGAGATTTTCATTTGAGAATTTTCATCTCAAGAATATTCGTTTGATTTTCGAATTGTTAGTGGGGTCAAATCGATGGTCGTTTTCGACAGCAGTGATGGGAAAATTTGAAGGGGCAGCAAGGAAAACAAATTTTTGGCCCGTGTATGCGGTTATCATTCAGAAATTACATTAATTTTAAATGTTAAAAGCAAATGACAATTTTCGAAAGACATTCGTCCGTTCATCGAAAGTTCGATGAACGGACGAAGGACAGAGGGACAGAGGGACAGGTAAGTGGTTGTATTTTAAAAGTCAGCAGCCACAGTTTTTGTAGCTGCTGACTTATTTCTTTTTTTTTCAACTGGAACTCCACTTTAAGTAACATAGGGAGGTAAATATAAATATTTTAGAAATAAGCTGTACCATTATAATAACAAAAGACTAAATATTTACATCCTTTCATGAGCCAAGGTACGACTGGTCTTCTTTAAGCCCCGGTTCAAACTGATGTGAATTGTCATGCAAGTTGACCGTTTAAATGCATGACAAATCGCATACAATGATTGGCAATAGAACCGTTCTAATCGGTGCGACTCTGAAAAGTAGTTGAAAAGTAGTTCCTGCACTATTTTTGCCGATTTCGAATGCAACTTTCATAGACATCTGTGCATGAATTCGCACAGACGTCTATCAAGTTGCACTGCTATCTGACTTCAAGTGAAGTCACACAATTTCAAAGTCAGATCCAGTGTGAACCAGGACTAAAGCTCATCACTGGACTAGTTAGTTCCCCCTCATTCCATCCCTACCATTCACAAAGTATTTTTTTTCATATGGTCTGCTGTCATGTGACCCTTTACTTCTTCTGGGAGTCAAGATCAGTGATCTACTGTTGCAGTTTGGGTTTGCCAATGACCAGTCATGTTGCTGTTCCTTGAAGTGTCTACACACCGACACTGGAGTGTTTTGTGGGGAACATGCTAATGGACAGCCAGTAGGAAGTGCCCACATCATGAGGGTTGGGACATAGACACCTGAAGAAAGACTCTCCTAATCTGTAGTTCAGAGGATATAACACTCTAGACCAGTGGTCTCACCCTTTGCTTGTCTTTATCTGGCCCTTGGGACACTATTCCTCCCACTGACACCAATGATGGGGCACTATTCCTCCCACTGATACCAATGATGGGCACTATTCCTCCCACTGATACCAATGATGGGGCACTATTCCTCCCACTGATACCAATGATGGGACACTATTCCTCCCACTGACACCCGTGATGGGACACCATTCCTTCCACTGACACCAATGATGGGATGAAGGTTTATGTGGGTAAGAGGGAAACAGAAAGAGTAGGAGGTGAGTTAGGTTAGGTGGGTGACAGGGAGGTGCAATTATGAAGGGATGGAGGGAGATGGTATACTTGGAAAAGATAAGGTGAGGTGGTATGAGGGAGAGGCAAGGTGGTATGGGTGGTAGGTGAAGCGGTATGGGGGTAGGTGAGGTGGTATGGGGGGGAGGTGAGGTGGTATGGGTGGTAGGTGAAGTGGTATGGGGGGGAGGTGAAATGGTATGGGGGGAGGTGAAATGGTATGGGGTAGGTGAAGTAGTATGGGGGGGAGGTGAAGCGGTATGGGAGGTAGGTGAGGTGGTATGGGGGGGAGGTGAAGTGGTATGGGGAGGGAGGTGAAGTGGTATGGGAGGTAGGTGAAGTGGTATGGGGGGGAGGTGAGGTGGTATGGGGGGAGGTGAGGTGGTATGGGTGGTAGGTGGAGCAGTATGGGATAGGCGAAGTGGTATGGGGGGAGGTAAGGCGGTATGGGGGAGAGGTGAGGTGGTATGGGGGAGAGGTGAGGTGGTGGTGGTGGTGGGGGGGGGTGGTGAGATGGGAAGACATTTTTACAGGTAGCAGGATGTTCACTCACCTGAATCTCTCAGTGCCGCTAGACAGCCTGGAAGCTCTAGGCAGAGCCTTGTGTCCCAGTTTCCTGCCTGCAGTCATGTCTGGGTAGGTCTAGAGGAAGAATTTCCATCCTTGCCCTCCTCATTCTCTGATTGCTTGCTAGGACCACCAATGTCCTAGCAACTAATCACGTGCTTGCCCACCACCAGGATCCGACATTCAGAGAAAGAGGAATGGGAAAGCCCCCCCCCCCTTATTTACATCCCTGGATGCGTTTTACTTTAGGTTGGGGATTAGTTTAGAGGTGTGCATGGGTGAGTTGGGGGAGCAAAGACAAAGATCAGTTTCCTTCCAGCATAGGAAGCTGTTTTGCATGTAGTTGGCCTTTAAGTAGACTCAATGTTGTTATGTAGAAGACATAATTTGGCAGCTATGAGGTGATAATTCCTCTCCGGATAAATTCGGACTTGTTGGATAGATGGTAATAGATAGCTTTGTATGGTTACGGATGAAAACAACACTCATCAATCTGCCAATCTGGGGATTCTGCGAGTTCCGGCTGGGTTGTTTTCTATAAAACACGATTATTCATATTGCTCCTCCATCACTGTCTGGCTGCTTCTCTGAACACCAAATGAGCTTGTACTGATCACGCGCTACATTAACCGCTCACATGACAACAAGCCTGGCTCCTGAGCGCGTAGAGCACAGCCGTCATTGGGCGCCAAGACGGAGAGCTGCAGCGGAGAATTAGCAGAATCTTCATAAATCTGACCACTCAGCCTCATGACAACCTGGACAGGAAGAGATAGAACCTGATCCATCAGCAATGCTTCCCTGCGCAAACACTTCTACTTACACCTTCTGTTATTGATAAACAACACGGGTAATTAGTATACTGCCGTGTGCACATATGCTGCAGAATAAAAAAAAACAAATCCTAAAACATGATCAGCACTGTGTTACGATAAATAAGGGAATGCGATGATCTCTTTTTTGAGATTACTGTCGGCTTTAATGAAACGTAAATGAAGAGGAATACGGGAGGAAGAGAGGAAGCAGGAAAAGAAATCTGTAGCTGAAAAAGGATTGGCAGAAAGAAAAGAAGGAAAGAAGAATGTCAGAAGATGTAAAGAAAGAAGATGTAAAGATAAAGAAAGGAGGAAGAAGGGTGTAGTGAAAGGAAGCAAGAAAGAAAGAATAAACAGAATGAAAGGAAAAAATGGAAGCGAATGGAGGAAAAAAGGAAAAAGAGGGATGGAAGAAGAAAGGAAAGGAGAGAAGACAGAAGGAAGGAAAGCAGAAAAGGAGGGAAGAAGGAGTGACCAAAAGGTCTGAACAGGAATGAAGAAGGAAAAAGAGGGATGGGAGAAGAGAAGAAAGGAGAGAAGACAGAAGGAAGGAAAGCAGAAAAGGAGGGAAGAAGGAGTGGCCAAAAGGTCTGAACAGGAAGGAAGAAGGAAAAAGAGGGATGGGAGAAGAGAAGAAAGGAGAGAAGACAGAAGGAAGGAAAGCAGAAAAGGAGGGAAGAAGGAGTGACCAAAAGGTCTGAACAGGAAGGAAGAAGAAGGAAGGACAAAAATGGCAGGAAAAGAGGTAAGATTGGAAGGACAAAAGAAATCAGAACAGATGGGAAGAAGAAGGACAAACAAAAGCAGACAGGAGGGATGAAGTAAAGAAAGGATAGAAGAAGCAAGGGGAAAAGAAATAAGAGGATGATTGAAGTGATTCTAAACCTTACTTTTTTTTTTGTTAGCAATAAACATGTTATACTTAGAGCAGCCTCAATCCTGCTCTTCTGGGGTCACCCACTGCCACTTCTGGCTTCTCCTCTTCAGAGAGTGCCCCCTTCGGAAGTTTCTTCCTAGGGGGGCACTTGTGCAGGCTTGATCTGGAGCCAACTTGTATGCATCTATAGACACAGACAGTGCAGCTCGGCCCCGCTCCCTCATCACATGATTTGATTGACAGCAGTGGGAGCAAATGATTTCCACTGCTATCAGTCTGCCCCATGAGGAGGGAGAGAGCAGATACAGCCACTGCTCTTGGTCACAGCGCTGAATTGAGATCAGGCAAGTATAAGGGGGAGTTGGGGGGGATCCTGGTCACAGAAGGTTTTTTTTTACCACAGAGAATGCATTAAGGCAGGGTTGTCAAACTGGCAGCCCTCCAGATGTTGCAAAACTACAAGTCCCATCATGCCTCTGCCTTTAGGAGTCATGCTTGTAACTTTCAATCTTGCAATGCCTCATGGGACTTGTAGTTTGGCAACAGCTGGAGGGCTGCCAGTTTGACACCCGTACAATAAGGTAAAAAATCTTAAAGCTTTAGAACCACTTTGGAGGCCCAATTCCAGGATATTCGCAACCCTTCTCTCCCACCGCTAACCAACCCCTGGTATGCAACAACAACAAAAAAAATCTAAATACCCGTTTTACGTAAGCCACAATCACATGGCGATCCTTCGCTCCTTCTCTCTTTAATTCCTTGGGTCCTTGTTTGGGTGTCCACATGACTGGCTGCACAATGTGGACATCTCCTGTTGATGGAGGTGACACTTCCAGTGGTGGGGTCCTCTCTATGAAGCAGGAGAACTCTCGGTGGTGGTGAGGGGACCAGTGTCAAAGAAGGAGTAACAGAAATGTCTGGTCCCTGGATAAGATATTAAAGGGATAGTTTACCTTCACCAAAGAACTGCCTATGCAGGTAAGGGGTGTCTGTATATAAAAATAAAACTTGGCAGCTCTGACTAAAGTTGAATAAACAAATACAATAAAAAGTGTAACCGCGCTCTTTGTGAAACAATCAATACATGATAAAAAAAAAAAATTAAATTAAAGTGTCTCAATGTGTGAACACACTCATCAATAAATGAAATTGTGTGCTCCTTGCACGAATAAATATATCCACCACTATATAAATGTCTCAATGAAATGGAATTATGTTAAAATATAGTGTTTTTGATCGTTAATTTCAGCCATTTCTAATTATTATTATCTGAGATATAATTTATTTTTTTATTCACTATTCACGTGTTGTAAAATGCAACATCACTTCACATAGTGGTTGATATATTCAATCGTGCAAGGAGCACACATTTACTGTACATTTATTGATGAGTGTGTTTCCGTATTGAGGCATCTTAATTTTAATTGTTTTTTAATCATTTAATGATTGTTTCACTTAGAGCTCGGTTACACTTTTTATTTAATTTGTTTCTATTAGACCACAGGTCTTTAGTAGCTGCAGCTGACATATAATTGGGTAATATCCCTTTTAACCCATTGTCGCAGATCGGTTGTAATAAAGCTGAAAAAAGCCCTTGATATAGGTGTAGGCCATTTATGTACATCATGAAGCCTGACTGGAATACTCCCAGGACGTGGCTAAGTGAGGCCTAGTCATTACTAGTCACCTTCACCATCATAGGATGGTGTCATCTAAAAATCAACACATAGGAACTTTGTGTCCCATATGTGATGAAAAAAAAAAGTTTTTTTATTGCAAAAAAATAAAGTTACTCCCAAGCACATAATATCTCCCCCCAAAAATGTTGAGCCCCCCACATATACGCACATATGAACAAAAAAGCACACGTCAGGGCACCTATACGTGAATATGCCGATTGTGATACACATGCTACATGTGCATGCTGGAGTGACAGCAATAGTTCTAGCACAAGACTTCCTCTGTAATGCAAAGTTGATCCAGGGAATATCTGATTGCCTCTCGGGGGATCAGGAAGGAATTTTTTTCCCAGCAGGAACAAATTGGATCGTGCTTTGCTGTTTTTTTTTTTGCCTTCCTCTGGATCAACTGTGGGTGTAGGATTATAACTTTTTTTTCTATGGTTGAACTGGATGGAGTTTTGTCTTTTTCAGTCAGACTATGTAACGCTAAACTGATGACCTATAGGGGGCTTTTGAAGCGTCACCTATAGAAAATATAGGGTGCTGACGTTTGTCGCCTTTCCATAGGCGCACACAAATTTAAAGTTTGGCATATTGAGTATCTATTTACTCGGTGCAACCTCGTCCATTATATTTTAACAAAAATTTGGGTAATTGATTGCATTTCTTTGCCCTACAATTCACTTTAGTGTGGTTTTTTTAATCTAAAATTTTGCGCTTCCTGGACCTCTGCAGTAATATTTGTGACATAAAAAAATTGGAACTACTACTATTTTATTATAAAAATAGGTAAAAAAAGCGCCTTAGTAATAGGTTGATAAGCTGCTATGCACAGACAAGGTACCAATAACCCCTAAAGAATAATAATGTATACAAAATAGTGCAGCGCTTATAGGTAAACTAAAATAGCAAATATTAAATCAATAAAATAAATAAACAGTCCTGTAATTCAATATAGGAGTATAAGTGCTCCGGTGCCTTTTAAAGATCCTGGTATCCGTGTGAATAAACGATAAAGCAATGCGCACTCACCGGACGCGCATAATATATGCGCTTTTGTGTCAAAATAATCCAGATGTCATCTGGTGATGGGTGGTCCTCCCTCTGCCTTGTATGAGGCTGGTGGTCCTCTTCCACTGGGGGTCCTCCTGCTAGCTCTTGGTGAGTGGTATCCCTCTGGTTGGGCTGGGGTACCTTAGGTACATCCAGGAGTGTGTCTGCGGATTAAAATGCTCCCCCACGGGGTAATAAAGATACTCCCATAGTGTAGTAGTTGGTAAAGAAATTTGTTAAAGATGCATCAGGTACAAAAACGTTGCAGACAGTTATCAGTATACAACTAACCGTCTGGAGTGTTAAGATGGCCGCCAGAGCTCCACGTTGCTCTGGCGGCGTGACGTCACGGCGTGGTGTGGCTCCTCCTTACGCGTATCGTGCTGCGGCACGTCTTCAGAGGGGGGTTGCCATTTTATTCTCTAGGTTGTCTGCTTTCAGAAAATATAAAATGTTTGGGGGTTTTGTGTAAACTTCAGGCCTAAAATGATTTTTCAAACGTGTGTGCAAAAAAAAAAAAAAAAAAGCAAAATCGGCTCTGGCAGTGAAAGGGTTAAAAAAAAGTAACTAAAATGAAAACTAGTTACATGCAATATGACCAATGCAGAACTCATTCTGTCTTACAGCAAGTGGGACGCGTGTTACAAGCAGGTTTGTGCACACATGTGACTCGCGTGTTAAGTGTATGACAATTTGGCGTCAGCGCTTACAGTGTTTGACAAGCTCTGGGAATCACAGTCATAAAAAACCCCTTGTATTTCCCGATAATGCTGCGCAGTGTCTCTGTACAAGGCAGTGTCAGATCACATCCCCTTTCCTACTCCCATCCAGCTGACACATGAAAGGAACATACATAATATCTCTGTGACACATTTCCCCGAAACAAAAGCTTGGCATCATTATTAATGTAGCTGAGACGCCAGTTCTGCAACCTTCCTCCTCTAGATTCAGTAACAAGTTCATTAAAATAGGTTCTGTAGTCTTTTGTGAAGTATTCTAAGGTTGTGTAAGTGCCTGGATTTCTGTAATTATACTTAGCCATACACTCCTTTTATAAACACATCTGCTTCCTGCTTTGTAGTGCAGCACAGTGATTGTGGACTGCTGGTGCTTTTATTTTGGTTCTTGTACTGAAAACAGTATGCTCTGCACAGAATTTTTTACCTAATTGATTTTCTTGAAGTGACTCTGTCCCCAAACTGAATGTGAAAAGTTAAAGGAGAGGTACAGCCAGGGGCGGGCTGACTATTCGGGAACTCGGGCACTGCCCGAGGGCCGGGGGTCGGTAGGGGGCACCATGAGATGCCCCTGGTACCTTTCATAGGCTTTTTTGGGTGTGGTTTGAGTGTAGGCAAGGCCACAGGGGCCCCATGATCCCCTATTGCCTGGGGGCCCAGAGTCAGTAGGAGGCCCAATGAGATGCCCCTGGTACCTTTCATAGGCTTTTTTGGGTGTGGTTTGAGTGTAGGTGAGGACACAGGGGCCCCATGAGATGCCCTGGTACCTTTCATAGGCTTTTTTGGGTGTGGTTTGAGTGTACGGGAGGACACAGGGGCAGCATGATCCCCTATTGCCCGGGGGCCCGGGGTCAGTAGGGGGTCCCATGAGATGCCCCTGGTATCTTTCATAGGCTTTTTTGGGTGTGGTTTGAGTGTAGGCGAGGCCACAGGGGCAGCATGATCCCCTATTGCCTGGGGGCCGGGGTCAGTAGGGGGCCCCATGAGATGCCCCTGGTACCTTTCATAGGCTTTTTTGGGTGTGGTTTGAGTGTAGGCGAGGCCACAGGGGCAGCATGATCCCCTATTGCCCGGGGGCCGGGGTCAGTAGGGGCCCCATGAGATGCCCCTGGTACCTTTCATAGGCTTTTTTTGGGTGTGGTTTGAGTGTAGGCGAGGCCACAGGGGCAGCATGATCCCCTATTGCCCGGGGGCCGGGGTCAGTAGGGGCCCCATGAGATGCCCCTGGTACCTTTCATAGGCTTTTTTTGGGTGTGGTTTGAGTGTAGGCAAGGCCACAGGGGCCCCATGATCCCCTATTGCCCGGGGGCCTGGGGTCAGTAGGAGGCCCAATAAGATGCCCCTGGTACCTTTCATAGGCTTTTTTGGGTGTGGTTTGAGTGTAGGTGAGGACACAGGGGCCCCTTGAGATGCCCTGGTACCTTTCATAGGCTTTTTGGGTGTGGTTTGAGTGTACGGGAGGACACAGGGGCCTCATGATCCCCTATTGCCCGGGGGCTTCATGAGTTATCAGTCCGCCCTGGGTACAGCCAAAGCTCTTTTGGCTTTACTGCTCCTGTGGATCACAGGAGTGCAGTTTGTTCTGCACTCCTGTGACCTGTTTTTAGCTGACAGAGTCTAGAACAGCACCTGGCTCAGCCTCTCAGCACGGAAGCGTGTTTGTCCTGCGAAACGCGTCGGAGATGACTATATGGGATAAATTTGGGATGTGACTGTCAACTGGTAGCATAACATATGACTTTGTTTTAACAGTACTGCAATGTTTGTCTGTATTATGATTTTTTAATATTTTGTACAATATAAATGTAAACCTTTTTTTTATATATATATAATGTGTGGTACCTTTTAGTTTTTTCTAAGCTAGGCATTGGTCTGTATTTCAGTATACTTTACTATACTATAAAGTATATACTATATATATACTATTTGAAAAAAAAAAAAAAGTTTATTTGTTTCTTTTATAAAATTTTTCAAACAGGTATTTTTTCTCCTTCACTGATTTGCGTTGATGAGGCGGCACTGATGGGCACTGATAGGCGGCACTGATGGGCACTGATAGGCAGCACTAAAGGGCACTGATAGGCAGTACTAATGAGGTGGCACGGATAGGCGGCACTGATAGACAGCACTAATTAGGGGTCACGGATAGGCGGCACTGATATGCAGCACTGATAGGCGGCACTGATAGGTGACACTGATGATGGGTACTGATAGACGGCACTGACTGGCATCACTTCTGGGCACTGACTGGCGGCACTGACTGGCACAACCCCTGGGCACTGACTGGTGGCACTGACTGGCAGCACTGCTGGGCTGCACTGGTGGGTGGCACTGGTGGGTGGGCACAGGTGGGTGGCACTGGTGGGCACAGGTGGGTGGCACTGGTGGGCACAGGTGGGTGGGCACAGGTGGGTGGCACTGCTGGGCACATGTAGGTGGCACTTCTGGGCACAGGTAGGTGGCACTGCAGAGTGGCACAGGTGGGGGCACAGGTGGGGGCACTGCTGGGCACAGGTGGGGGCACTGCTGGGAACAGGTGGGCGGGGCTAGTGGGCGCACTGCTGGGCGGAACTTGCGGGTGTCACTGCTGGGCACCGATCATCAGGGCACTGATCATCAGTGCCCTGATGATCGGTGCCGATCCCCGCTCTGACAACTGCCGGTTCTCGGCAGTACTTTCCTCACAATCTGACAGCGTGAGGAAAGTGCAGCCGAGAACCGGCACTTGCATTTCCCTATGATCAGCGTGTCATTGGACACCGCTGATCACGTGGTAAAAGGCCGGTGGGATCGGCCTTTCACCACATCACGTGATCAGCTGTGTCCGCAGGAGAGCGCGTTCTGGGAGGACGTCATATGACGTCCACTCAGAACTGGCCGGCCGCGGTGAAGCCGTCATTCGGCTATGCGCGGTCGGCAAGAGGTTAAATGGAGTCTATATTTCAACCTATTTTAGATGTACATGCGATCAGCTGAAACATACAGCACTGCTCATTTGATTTCTTTTACTTATATTCAGTGCTGAAAGACAAAGTGAAAACAGAAATTTAGAAATCTTTGCAAATGTATGAAAAAGGAAAACTGAAATATCACATTAGCATAAGTATTGTGACCTTTTGTAACAACACTTGGAATTTAGCTCAGGTGCCTCCCATTTCTCTTGATCATTGCCTAGATGTTTCTAAACCATGATTGGAGTCCACCTGTGGTAGATTAACTTGATTGGACATGATTTGAAAAGGCACACCCCTCTCTATGAAAGGCTTCACAGCTGACAATGCATACTGTATCAGAGCACAAGCCATGAGGTCAAAGTAACTGCCTGCAGAGCTCAGAGACAGAATAATTACAAGGCACAGATTTGCAGAAGGCTACAAAATTGTTTCTGCTGCACTGAAGATTCCCAAGAGCACAGTGGGCTCCTTAATTCTTAATTGAAAAAAGTTTGGCACAACCAGGCCTCTTCCAAGAGCTGGTCGCCTGGCCAAACGGAGCAATCGGGGAGAAGGGCCTTAGTAAGAGAGGTAATCAGGAACCCAATGGTCACTCTGATTGAGCTCCAGGGATCCTGTGTGGAGATGGGGCAAAGTTCCAGAAGGACAACCATCCCTTCAGCCCTTCACTGATCTGGGCTTTATGGCAGAGCGGCTAGACCAGGGGTCTGCAACTTTTAAGACATAAAGAGCCACTTGGACCCGTTTCCGAAGGGAAAAAAAAGACTGGGAGCCGCAAAACCATTGCAACATTTAAAACAAATCCGACAGTGCATATATTGTTTCTTACCTTAATGCTATATACAGGATCGTGCAGTTAGCTTCATCCCCCATAGTAATTCATCCCCCATAGTAATTCACCCCCCATATAGTAATTCATCCCCCATATAGTAATTCATCCTCCATAGTAATTCATCCCCCCTATAGTAATTCATCCCCCATATAGTAATTCATCCTCCATAGTAATTCATCCCCCATAGTAATTCATCCCCCATATAGTAATTCATCCTCCATAGTAATTCATCCCCCATATAGTAATTCATCCTCCATAGTAATTCATCCCCCATAGTAATTAATCCTCCATATAATAATTCATCCCCCATAGTAATTCATCCCCCCTATAGTAATTAATTCCCCATATTGTCTCAATTCACTTACCTTTGCTCCGCGTGTTCCTCTCGCTGTGTTCCCGCGCTGTGTTCCGGTCTTCAGGGCGGACTGTGAGAGCTAATGTTCCACGCTCCGCGGGCCGGATTAAAAGAGTCCTGACTTTTGAGGCGGCCGCCCGAGAGGAGGGAGGGGAGCGGGCGCCCGGCACACAGAAGAGCCGCATGTGGCTTGCGATCCGCGGCTTGCCAACCACTGAAACCCTATTGCCTGTCACCTGGTGGGCAGTGTGCTCCGGAGCCGCAGCAAAGATGAAAAAGAGCCGCATGCGGCTCTGGAGCCGCGGGTTGCCGACACCCGGGCTAGACGGAAGCCCCTCCTCAGTTCAAAACACATGAAAGCTTGCTTAGAGTTTGCAGAAAAAGCATTAGAAGGACTCTCAGATTGTGAGGAACAAGATTCCCTGGTCTGATGAAACCAAGATTTAACTGTTTAACCTCAATTCTAAGCGTTATGTTTGGAGGAAACCAGGCGCCACTCATCATCTATCAAGAACCATCCCAACAGTGAAGCATGGTGATGGTGGCAGCATCATGCTCTGGGGGTGGTGTTCAGCAGCAGGGACTGGGAGACTGATGAGGGTTGAAGGAAAGCTGAATGGAGCAAAGTACAGAGATATCTTCAAAGAAAACCTGTTCCACAGTGTTCAGGACCTCAGACTGGAGGCCCACCTTCCAACATGTCAACGATCCTATGCACACAGCTAAAACAACATAGGAGTGGCACAGGGACAACTCTGTCCTAGAGTGGCCCAACCAATTTCCTGACTTGAACCCTATTGAAAATCTCTGGAGAGACCTGAAAATGGCTGTCTGTCGACAGTCCTCAACCAACCCAACTGAGCTTGAGAGGATTTGCAAAGAAGAAAGGCAGGCTACACAGATTATAACTAGGAAGAAAATCTCTTTTGATGCATCTGGATCTTTTCCTGAGCACGCCATTTTTCCAATGGACAATATGAAGTATTGGGGAGCTCACATAGTCTATATGAGTGTCAGAAATAGTTTTCGCTTGTTAGATTTTCATCTTTTCCAGAAGTAAAGGGGTTAAGTGGTTTCATTTCTTCATTTCTGTTGCTCAAATTTATAACACAACAACCTGTTTCATGGTTAGATTTTTAAACTTAGTACTTAAGCTGGAAATGGAACTAAGAAACTGAACGTGGGCACAATTTCTGGCGCCTCAGACGCCCCCTGGCTGACCAGCATCCACAACAAATAAACACGCAGGACAATACGGCCCCACGAGCCAGTGGTAATCGATGTGGACAGATGGATCAACAGAAGGACGGATGTAACAATGGCTATTAACTTCAAGTCTTCCAACTGGCAGCCACCAACGTGGCGTAACTAATGCTGTGACCCCTACAGATGGATACAACGCATAAGACTGCAACAGACTCCTTTATTTTCACCCTTTTCTGGAGTTTTAAGAAACACCGGTTTTGGATATGTGTACATTTGTATTTTTGTACTATACAATATCATATTTACCAGGAAATAAAAAAAGCAAGAAAGCGTTTGTGTTTTCTTTATTTCCGATAATTGTATATACTGTATGCCATGAATTTTACTACCAACAATAAACTGACTTCATGGGTCAGCCAAACCATAATTACATAGATTTTTTTTTCGTTTAGCTATTTTTAAATAATAATTTCTACCTCTACATTGGATTGTTGTAATCCAGCCATGCATTTTTACCAAAGGACATACATATTGTTAGTTTCAATAAAAAAAAAAAAAAAAAAAAGAAAAACTATAAAAAATATCAAACGTGCATTTTGTTCAATTCTCCTTGTTTATTTGAATTTGAACTAGCGCATTGAATTAATTCTGACAACTATACATGCCTCACCAAATGACGTCTTTTCTTTCACATATCTGTTGCAGATAAGTCATTGGGACACAACAAAGACGAAGAAATGTTATAGCTGAAGGCGAGTGGAAATTTTTTTGTCAATGTCTTCTTTTTCTTGTATTTATTTTTGTTAACATTCTTCCCAGAGGAAAGATATGAGGCTAATTCTGTCTTAATATAAGATGCAGATATATCATGATGTCCAGGATTCCGAGAGCTACATAGTGATCGTTTCTGCAAAAGGCTTGGGCCACCATGAGGCCAGGGCACATGCCTCCAAGCCGTTTTTGACAAGGCCACTTTAAACCCAAGTAAGCGGAAAAGAAAGACCTTACTTTTAGATCATTGCAGAACAACACCAAGGCCCTATTCACACTTCTGAGTTGTGCCAATGCCCCTTACTGTGCATTAGCACAACTCACCAACTTCATGTACGGTCCATTGCAGTGCCATTCATTATGGATGGTATGCCAGCGCATTTATACAGTAGAGGGCAGCAGACAACGCACCACAGTGCACCACAACACATGTGTTGTGCATTGTGGTGTTCTGCCTACAAAAAAAAGGGCCATGTGTGTGTTTTAGGTCCATCGCAGTGCATTGGCAGCTCATTTCTAAAGAAGGGGCTGCCTACCCATAATGTGTATGAACAAACGTGCAATAACACACCACAAGGAATCGAAAAAGGGTGCATTGGACCTTAAACTGGTTGTAAACTTCAAACATGAAATATGAACAAAGCATGTTCCTCTATAGCAGTGTTTTTCTACCTTTTTTTCAGTCAAGGCACCCTTTACAGTTATGAACAATCCTGAGGCACCATTTAAAATTATGGACAGTCTCAAGGCACTACATAAAATGTAAAAATCTATTCTAGTAGTTTTCCCTAATGCAGCAAAACCCACACACGTTGGACACCCAATGTTAGAGAGGCTTTATTCCAAAGCAAATACACTTTTGCACACTGATACTGACTAGTATTCCAATGTTTCTCTTCTCCCTCAGTTTCTATCACTCAGCTAATTTGACCCCATTACTGACAGAGAGGGGCAGGGGCGGGTCAAGCAAAGATGCCTTGCAGGTGAATGACATCCTCCATATCAAGTGATGGCGTTATTGGTTGTGATGATGCTGGCGACTAGAAGGTTGTAATGGTGCACAATGAAAACCTGTGTCTTTGTGCAACTAAAAGGCAAGCTTGATCCACCTGCTGGCTTGTATACACGTTTTCGGGCAATTTTTAGGCATTTTGCCAGGGCACCCCTGAAGAACCTGCAAGGCACTTGAGGGTGCCTAGGCACCCTGATTGAAAAAGGCTGCTCTATAGTATGTGCTTGTCTCAATCCAGAACACTTACTGTAAGTGTCATTTCTGTTCACTGCCTCATTCCTCTGCTATCTGCATGTGTCCCTTCTGACCACCACACCAACGAAAAAAAGGAAACGGGAGGGATCTCCAGCACACAGCTTATGATTGACAGCCTCAACTATGTTCATATGTGCTGTTTGAAAGTCAGTGTGTCCCTTCCCTCCAGTTAGCTCTCAGAACTCTCCTCACTGATGTAACTTCAGCTCTCTGCCCCCCTGCTTCTTAGAGATCTTGAGTAAATTCTGCAGTTTGAATGGATGTAGGAGAAAGATGGCTGTAGTTACACAGAT
Source organism: Staurois parvus (assembly GCF_062004578.1). Taxonomy (NCBI): domain Eukaryota; kingdom Metazoa; phylum Chordata; class Amphibia; order Anura; family Ranidae; genus Staurois; species Staurois parvus. The sequence goes on from NW_028317889.1 coordinate 315,653, forward strand.
ACAACTTTTGTAGGAAGATCTGTTTCATCTCTTTATATCACTTGAGGCCAGTCACTTCACTAGATATAGGTAAGGGTTTACAACCACTATAAGCTTGCACTGTGGGCAAAGTAAAAAAACAAAAACAAATGATACAGCCAGTCACCAGCATTAATACAGCAGTCTTTGTTTTTCTGAGTCTCCCCCAAAAATCCAAAAGGAAAACAACATTGTTGTAACAGTTTAAAAATTGTTAGCTTGAGTTAGGCTTTAGTTTGTTCATCCTTTTGTAAAGACCCTTTAAATCTATTAGCCCCTCAAATACTACCCTCTCCACAGGTTGTCAATATAGCTGTTCAAGGGTTGCTACATGTTTCCCCATAGATAGTCAATAAACATAACTATCCTAAGACATGTGTTACATGCAGGATCACCAGGTGAAGATCTCTCTCTCTCTATCCATTCAGTCATATCCTACCCTTGGTGATTGCATGGACCGTCACTCGTAAGCGACTTTTTCCAGGTGAAGTTAAAGGAATAGAAATCGGAAAAAACAATTTAAAAAATGCAGCCACCACATTTACAGACTAGTAGGCTATAAAATTACATTTTTGTTCTTGGGTTTAGATACGCTTTAAGATACTTTATTATTGTCAAGGATCATAGATAGTGATTCTGATAGTGATTAAATGATGATTTTATCTATTGAAGGAAAAAAGTTGTCCAAACCTGTCTAAACCTATGTGAAAAAGTAATCGCTAAATCATAAATGAACTGTGATTATCTGATTTTTTTGGAAAACTGAGTTAAATTTCACTTGCCACACCCAGGCTTGATTACTACCAGACCTGTTGAATCAAGAAATAACTTAAACAGAAGCTGTCTGACAAATTGAAGCACGCTACAAGATCTCAAAAAGCAACACATCATGCCACAATCTAAAGAAAATCAATAACAGATGAGAAACAAAGTAATTGACATGTATCAGTCTGGAAAGGGTTATAAGGCTAAGGCTTTGGGACTCATGTGAACCATGGAGAGAGATATTATGCACAAATGGAGAAAACTTGGAACAGTGGTGAACCTTCCCAGGAGTGGCCCTCTTACCAAAATGACTCCAAGAACACAACAACTACTCATCCAGGAGGTCATAAAAGAACCCAGAACAACATTATTATTATTATTATACAAGATTTATATAATGCCAACAGTTTGTGCAGTGCTTACATCTAACAACAACATCTAAAGAACTGCAGGTCTCACTTGCCTCAGGTAAGGACAGTGTGCATGATTCAACAATAAGAAAGAGAGTGGGAAAAAATAGCCTCCATGGGAGAGTTCCAAGACGAAAGCCACTGCTAACCAAAAAGAACACAAAGGCTCGTCTCACATTTGCCAAAAAAAATCTTGATTATCTCCAAGACTAGGCAAAGGCAAATATTCTGTGGACTGATGAGACAAAAGTTGAACGTTTTGGAAGGTAGTTTGATGGTCTAGGGCTGCTTTGCAGCTTCAGGACCTGGACGACTGGCCATAATTGATGGAACCATGAATTCTGCGCTCTGCCAGAAAATCCAGAGAATGTCCGGCCATCAGTTTGTGACCACAAGTTCAAACGTACTTCAGTTATGCAGCAGGACAATGGTCTGAAACACACCAGCAAGTTCACCTCTGAATGGCTAAAAAAACCCCAAAAGTTTTGCAGTCACCTAATCAAATTCTGGACTTAAATCCGATTGAGGTGCTTTGGTTTGACCTTAAACAGGCCATTCATGCTGAAAAAATCTCCAATGTGGCTGAATTAAAACAATTCTGCAAAGAAAAGTGGGCCAAAGTTCTGTGAATGACCCATTGCCAGTTATTGCAAACACTTGATTGCAGTTGTTGCTGCCAAGGGTGGCACAACCAGGCATTAGGCTTGGGGAGGCAATTCATTTTTCGCATAGGGCCAGGCAGGTTTGGACAGTTTTTTTCCTTTAATAAATGAAATCATCATTTAAAAAATGCATTTTGTATTTACTCGGGTTATCTTTGTGTAATATTAAAATTTGTTTGATGATCTGAATCAATTAAGTGTGACAAATATGCAGAAAAAATCCCAGGAAGGAGCAAATACCTTTTCACAGCACTGTATATGTTACTTTATTTGCACAAAATCAACCCTTCAAAAATACTCGCCAGAGTCATGTTATGTTCCATGCCTTGATATTCCACCAGGAAGAGGGAAGGTTGTTTAAATTAATAGTGTCTGGCCAGTTACTGTCGATCTGTCAGAATAATATGTCAGATGTTCGGTGTTCCCAGATGTGAATCATTTCCATTTAATAACATGAGGTTTAATAGCACTGTCGTGTCATGTATCATTGATGCCTGCTGACAGACTTAGTTTTCATGATTATAAATGTGTATTGCTTCATAACAATGGCTTTAGTCAAGGAGAAATGAGCGTTTATAGGGTCACTTACCTCAAGAAAGGCATTTTATAAATGCATATGCCTTAAAGTGTCTGTAAAGCCAAAAATGTATTTCCCCTCACTGACTCCTTAACTATTTTCTCTAACAATGTGTGTTCAATGTTTTGTTAAAAAATAGATTAGTACATAGTAATTGCCTGCCAGTGCATAGTGCTCTACCTTCTTCTTCTGAGTGGCAACGCTTTGGCAGCAGATCCCCGTCATGCGTATGTTTCATTTCCAGGGTTTAGAAAACCATCCATTTTCGCTTACTAGCCATCCCATGTGATGCTCCCGGACATCTTGTGGGGCAGTTACATGAACCTTATTGACATGAACACATTTCCTCCCTTGTTCCCTGTAAGCTGGGCCACGTGACTATCATGAACACTCCTAAACCTGTACTCCACATGTTTTTCTGGCAATGACGTGACTTAAAAAAAAAAATCTAAATCACAAAAGATGACTCCACTTTCGTGAGCCAAAAAAATTAGCAAATAAAAAAATTAATATAGCGTATACAATTGTGACTCAAGTCATATTGTAAATGAATGTTATTAAGAATTACCTTTCCTTTTCAATCTGCAGAGCTGCAATTTTCTGTAAGATGCAATGCAATATGGCTACCTGGAGGCATTCTGTACACAGATGGTGTACAGCAGCCTTTCTCAACCAGGGTGCCTTGAGATTACTTCAGGGGTGCCTTGGCAAAATGTCTAAAATTTGTACAAAACTTGTATACAAGCCAGCCGGTGGAACAAGCCAACCTTTTAGTTACACAAAGCCACAGGTTTTCATTGTGCACCATTATGACCTTCTAGCCGCCGGCGTCCTGACAACCAATGGCATCATCAGTTAATAAGGAGGATGTCAGCTGCCTGCAGAGCATCTTAGTTTGACCCTCCCCTACCCCTCTCCGTCAACACTGGGGTCACATTAGCTCAGTAATGGAAAAAACTGAGGGAGAAGAGAAACACTGGAGTACTAATCAGTACCAGTGTGCAAAAATGTATTTGCTTTGGAAGAATGAATCCCCTCAAATGTTGGGTGTCCTACGTGTGTGGTTGTCGTTGTGTTATATGAAACTATTAGAATAGTTTTTCACATTTTAATATGGGGTGCCCTCTTAAAATTATGGACAGTCTGGAGGCACCCCATTTTAGAATGGGGTGCCTCCAGACTGTCCAAAAAATGTAAATGGTGCCTCGGGACTGTCCATAATTTTAAAGGGTGCCCTGACTGAAAAAAGGTTGAGAAACACTGGTGTACAGAACACCCCTTCATTTCCTGCTTGTGTGATGGCTCACTGATTTTCCCAGAAGTCTGCTCTAAGATACAAGTCAGATTTGTTGGCATCGCCTGCAACAAAAATGTCATTTTTGTTGATATATTCCCAAAGGGAAATCACATCTAAAGGGATGCAGACTCATTAGAACCCTGCAAGTACAGCAGCTGATTGATAATTATAAAACCACTCCTATACAGATTCCCTCTGCACATGGACACAGACAAACAGCTCTTTCTACTGAATAATAAAAGGTAGGAATTTGCAACAAAGTTTGTTAAAATTCTTGCAATGTACACAGGTCACCCAGAGGGGAATGTTTTTTTCTCAACAAAAGTGGAGTTACTATCAGGGGCGGACTGACAACGCATGGGGCCCCCGGCAATAGGGGATCATGGGGCCCCTGTGTCCTTGCCCAGACTCAAAAAAGCCTATGAAAAAGGTACCAGGGGCATCTCATGGGGCCCCTACTGACCCCGGGCCCTCGGGCAGTGCCCGAGTTTCCAAATGGTCAGTCCGCCCCTGGTTACTATTTAAACAATTAAAAAAGGATACGGAAGCACTTCTTGCTTACTATAATTGCCAAATTTAATTTAAAATTTCATAATAATACTTTTGAGATTGTGAGTTTATGTTGATTCATGACTCCTGTCACACTCTGTAGCTTGTATCCATTGAAATACCTCACTGCCAATCTATATAAACTTTTTTTCTTTTTTTTGCTCTTTGTTTAGAGGTTTTACATACAGATAGAAATGTTCCCCAGATGAGCTCTGGGTGCAGAACAACCCATTTCTACTGCAATATAACATACTAAACAGAACAATGATTTTTCCCGAACAATGAATGTAAGAGTTATCTGTCAAGGCAGGATTAGATAACGAATTGAAGAAAGATATGCATCCTATATGTGTATTTTAACCACTTAGCATCCACCCTATAGCAGTTTTACTGATACAGGGCGGCATTCCTGTACAAAATCATGTTTATATACGTGATTTTTCACTTCAGCAACATGGGGGGGTGCATCACAGCACAAGCCCCCTCACAAATGTCACAGCACAAACCGATCTACAAGCCCCGTTACTCAGATCTAATTCCCATAGCAAAAGCACACTAGGTGGTGCTTTTGTTATGGGAAGCGATGGATTGTGTCCTTAGTGCTGCAGGAATGTCCAGGAATTTATGACTCTCCCCTGTCACAACAGAACTGTATCTATGTAAACATAGATAGAGCTCCTCCCTGATCGACGATCTGGAGGTGCCGCCTAGCAACTACATTATATGGCTACAAGTATGTGGCCCCCCTCCAAATGATAGAGTTCAGGTGTTTCCAATTAAGGGTACTGTTAATGCTACAGCATACATATATTTGTGATGATAGTTTGAAGATCTGTTTCTGTATGATTGTGCCCTGTTTACAAAGCCAGCTTCATAAAGACAAAGTTTAAAGTGATTGTAATGTCATAAATAATTTTTTAAAATAACAAACTTAGGCTATGTTCACACTAGCCTTGTGTGCAGGCGGCAGAGAGGCGTTTGAGAAGCGTTTTTACCGCTTCCCAAACGCCTCTGCCAATTCTGCACATTACAGCACATGGTGCTGTTCTAACGGGAGCGTTTCCGTCGCGTCGCGTTGCGGCAAAACGGACGCCTCTGGACGAGTCAGGAGGCATTGAAGCCTCCTATTCTCGTCTATGGTGCCGCTCCGCAAACGCCCGGCCGGCGTTTGCGGTGCGGTTGCGACGTGGTTGCGGGGCATTTGCGGAGCGGTAGCACCACTCAAACTGCATTATAGGCGTTTGTGGGGCGTTATTAACGCTCGGCAAACACCTAGCAACCTCCGCTAAACCGCGCATGAGGCGTTTGCGGAGCGTTAAAAACGCTCCGCAAGTGCCGGACCAACGCTTGCCAAACGCTATAGGGGCGTTTGGCAAGCGTTGGCAAAACAGCCAAGTGTGAACGAGCCCTTACTTGCAGACTTGCTCATACTTACCTGCTCTGTGCAGTGGCCATAGGCAAATGACACTGCCCGGTCATCTCACCCAACATTAGTACCTGAGCTCACAAATGGGCACAAATTCCCAGACATCCTCCATCATCTTGTGGAAAGCCTTCCCAGAGGAGTGGAGGTTGTTATAGCCACAAAGGGTGACAACTCTATATTAATGCCCATGTTTCTGGAATGGGATGTCCAACAAGCTCAAATAGGTGTGATGGTCAGTTTTCCACAAACATCTGACCATAGAGGGCACAGTACAGGCGTACCTCGGTTTACGAACGCCTTGGTTGATGTAATTTTCTGTTTACGAATGAAAATCCATTGAAAATGCCTTGGTTTATGAATTTTTTTTGCAATACGAAGTAAGTTTCCCCAGGATGCATTGCGTTTGGGAGGTTTATAGGCCCTGTGCCTTTAAAGTGCACTTTATAAAGAGTTTTGAACAAATAAAACTTTTTTTGACTTTTTAATGACCTCCAGAACGGATTAATTGGTTTTCAATGCATTTACAAATTTATTTTTAATCATGTCCCTGTACAGTATTTATGCCTTTAAAGTGCACTTTATAAAGAGTTTTGAACAGATAAAAGACTTTTTTTTAAACTTTTTTCTGACCTCCGGAACGGATTAATTGATTTTCAATGCATTTCTATGGGAAACCAGTTTATGAATTTATCGCAATACGAAACGTCTCGGAGAACGCATCGGAGAAATTCGTAAATCGAGGTACGCCTGTATATGGCTTCCTAGCATAATGAGGGTGGAATCCATGTCACTACCCTGCATCCTGCTGCCTTTGGACTGATAGACAGCTGGGATAATAAACTGATAAACAGGAAAGCCCAAATATGTGCAGCACTGCTAAACAGGAAGTAGAGCCTTCCTGTTTAATTGGCAAATATGCCCCCATCCACAAGGCCCACAAAGGCATTTTTTGGTGAAAATGAATGAACTCTATAAGATCCCAACCCCATCATCAAGGGTTCTAGTGACCACCAGATACTCCAAGATCAGGGGCGGACTGACCATTTGGAAACTCGGGCACTGCCCGAGGGCCCGGGGTCAGTAGGGGGCCCCATAAGATGCCCCTGCTACCTTTTTCATAGGCTTTTTTGAGTTTTGGCAAGGACACAGGGGCCCCATGATCTCCTAATGCCCGGGGGTCCCATGAGTTGTCAGTCCGCCCCTGTATGCCCCAATGCACAATGTTGATAAGATTTAATCCCAACTACAGTCAAAATCTTTTATTTTGTTTTGAATAGAGTGGGGGTGAGTTAGAGCTTCCATGTGTGTCCCTCTAATGAGGAGATTTTCCTTCACTTCCTGTAAGGAAAGGAAGCCAACATGCAGGCACTTATACTAAACTCCAGCTTGAGCTTTACTTTCTCAAAAAGTCAAAGGACACCCTGCCTTCTCCTACCTCACCCTGCATTCCATTGGCATATAACTGTGATGGGCAATCTTGCAGACCAGCAAAAAGGTATGGATGTGGGAGTGGGCAGGCCAGCTTTTGACACCACAGTGAAATGTTGATGTTGTGTATGAGTATACTGTTGGAGGAGAAGCAAAACATGCAGGAAATTGTCAAAATATACGTACAGGTGCATTGTGGGATTGCAGACATTTACTGGGTTGCCTGCATGTTGGTCCTGGAACCAAAGTTGAAGCGTTTGAATGCTGACAGGTGTAATTTAAAGGTTGATGGATAAAGCATTCAGAGCAACAATATTAAGCATTGTAACCTGTATTTAAACCAAACTACATGCTGGCAAATGAATTCCGCTATTACCGTAATTGTTGACTCGGCTTTTATTTAATCTCTCAGAATTTACTCATTATATTACTACCACAGAGAGATTTATCATGGGGCTGGAAGAGGCTTGCTTCAGATAATGCCGTGCTAGTGAATCCGTAGGATTTAAAACAAAAGAACTATATATCAAGCAGAACTCCCAGTGAGGATATTATTGTGTATTCTAAATCTGGGCTTTGGGCTGGATTTCATTACCTGCTGTGTGTGTGAGTTTACAGATTGTTACCTTGTTTGCTATTGACTGTGGGACTTGTTGCTGTGGGCCTTTTTCCCACCCACCTTGGAGACCTGTTCCTTTTACTTCAAAGGTGGTCTTCTCATTTTACAGACTGACTTCATAATAAAAAATAAATAAAGAAATGATTTCAATCCATTCTTTGGCTCCAGCAATATCCTGCAATAGAACACATTGGGGGAGGTTTACTAAAACTGGTGCACACAGAATCTGGTGCAGCTTTGCATAGTGCTACCCCAAAGGGAGCCGATAGATAAGATGGGTCTTTTGTTGCTGGCCTCGACCTTCTCAAAGACCTCAGCCCCTATGACACACCAGGCTGAGTACACAAACATACATTTTCACAGAGAAATCACCAACAGTGACACTAGTACCCTGCTATAATGCTGTTTCAAAGAACACAAACACCAGACCAATTAAAAAAACAAACTAAATATATTTTCATAAAATAAAATGGGTAAAGGCAGACAGAGATAAGGGGTGAAATGAACAATAATGGTATCAATACATTTAAAATACTGAACAAATGCGAATAACAGAGTCACCTAGAGTATCATAAGGGTAGCTAGAAACAGATAATATAAGCCCCTGAAGGCTAAGCTGCCTTAGGCCCTGGAGTGACTTTGCTAGGTCTAAGTCTACCTGCAGGACTTCAGTGTTCAGGAAGGCGAAAAAATTGCTAAAGTCTATGTAAAAACTATGAAACTGGGAGGAATAATCTCCAAAAAAGAGGGGATAAAAAAGTTTATTTCTGCCGGTATGGTTGGGGCCTTTTCATGGTGCACTAAAGGGGATTCTGAGTGGCTTCCAGATACTCCCAGTTAAATAAGATGGGGAATTGAGGAAGAGCTCTGGCAGGAAAAGCTTGAAGAAGGCCTAACAGTAATGAAAAGGGCAAGCAATAGGTGCAGGCAGGGGGTAATTGGATCTGGGATAATAGGGTAATCCAGAACAGGTGATGTAGCATTGCTCGGTGGTATGCTACATAAGTCTGATAGTGTCTGATGGCAAACTGTGTAACTGGAGTTTCTCTTGGTTTTGTGGTGCATAGTGTTGGGTGAGTTGGCAATCCTCTCACCAATCCTGTGCTTTGTGGAGGGGCCCCTTGTGGAACAATGGCCTGAGTTCCGGCAAACAAACTCTGTACGGCTGCATCCGCAGATGATGTCCAGGTAGCCCGCTTTGTAAGGCTGTGGATGCAGATGGTGACCAGCTAAGACGCTCTGTAAAGCTGTGGGTGCAGGCAAGTAGGCTTCCCTGGGGGGTGAGTGCCCTACGGCTCAGCACTGTCCATGGATGGTTTGCTTCCTACCTCGGTCCGGTACCAAGTCTCCCACTTTCCCTGGGCAGACAGTAAAGAGAATCCGCTCTTCTCCTCCTTGAGCCTCTAAGTCTATTCTAAGGACTTTGGAATTTCAACTGATAGAGCAGTCAGGAGCACAAGGGACACTTTGCATTGAATATAAGTACCAGGGGCGGACTGACCATTTGGAAACTTGGGCACTGCCCGAGGGCCCGGGGTCAGTAGGGGGCCCTATGAGATGCCCCTGGTACCTTTTTCATAGGCTTTTTGGAGTTTGGGCAAGGACACAGGGGCCCCATGATCCCCTATTGCCCGGGGGCCCCATGAGTTGTCAGTCCACCCCTGATAAGTACTGTCCCTTGTGTTGATTTAAGGAAAATAAATTAACTAAACTTAAGCTTTAAATGCGGTCTCTATAGGTTAGGTGGTTTAGGTGTTACCTTTCACTTTAACGTTTAACTTCCAACTTTGTAATCGAGAATTCGTCTTTCTGAAGATTAGTAAACTCTTGTCCTTTCCTTTCCGTTATAATGAAGTTATTCTGAGCTCCGACGCCAATTTTTATCCTTCTAACTGTCTATCCACAAAATCAAACCTAATTGAACCAATGAATAATTGAATATATCTTGCAGGACAAAGAACACCAAATTAGATTCTTATCACCAACTCATTTTATTATTGCGAGGTAGACAGGGGGGCGGATGTGGCCTCCTGACTAACAGAAAAGTGTTCGGCAACTAATTGGATCGTACTAACACACATTTAAACTTTCAAGGGAAACTGTTGTGTATTTCGGGACAGCTTCCTTTTGTTGCCTCTGTCATTTTTGTAATCAGAAATCATTTTTGATATGGTTGAGGCTTTCGTTATGCTTGTTGTGCCAAATTTGCAAGTTAATGTTTCAAATAGATTTATAGATTACATACAAAACAATGCATTTGCAGAATAACTGCTGAGAGAGAGCCAGTTACGGCTCATTTTTTTTTAAGGAACTGCAGAGGTCTTTATGCCCTTCCTAACATTTATTAAACAAAATTCTGAATTTCAAAGTAAGTATTCTGAGATTAAGGCTCTATTAACACTCATGGACTTTGGAGCCCATTTTTTACAATGGCACTCATTCAAATTGGTGCAACTTAAAGTCACAGTGACTTTGAAAAGGTGCCTGAACTACTTTGATGCCATTTTGAGTGTAAAGTAATAATAATAATAATAACAAATAATTAAATAAATAAACACATTAACCCCTTGGCGCCGGCGCCTCCCGGCCCTTTAAGGGTTTCAGAAGCTGGGAGGTGGGGCGGGGTTTTAGGGTCATGTGATCGCCGTGATTCGCCATCATGGCAGTCACATGATTGGGAAAGTTCCCAATCGAAAGAGGAGATCAGGACCTTTCCGTGAGTACCGGACATGTGTGCTGGGAGCGCGCGCTCTCAGCACATACATTTTTCTTAATTGCACACAAATGTGCAGCCGCTCGGCGTCTAGGCCCAGATGCCGGGAGGCCGCACATTTGTGTGTGGCCGGCGTGAAGAGGTTAATTAATTAAGTAATCAATTAACCCTGACTCCTCACCCTTAAGCCCTAACTCAAAAAAAAAAAAAAGAATAAATAAAAAAATAAAAGTGGATGCAAAAGCTGAAAACTAGCAACAAATGAAACTGATGATATTTTTCTGTATTGGCTAAAAAACCCCCGCCAAAGCTCAAAAACACATCAAAAACACTGTACAAAATGCACAAAAACTCATAGAAACGCATAACAAAACTCCCAAAGATGCAACGCTCAGGTGTGAATGCAGCCTTGGGGGTCAAAAAAGGCAGTGAGGAAGCAGCGTATCTCCTTCTCACCACCTGTCAACCATCCTCTGAAACGTAAGGCACCACAGATCCCTCTTCAGAGGGCAACACTTGTGGAAACGAGCCCTTAGGCTCGGTTCACATCTGTGCGGGTGGTGCCGCTGCGGGACCCGCACAAATACCGGCAGCTGCAACCACCCGCACAGAGAAACACGGAACCTGCGGGCTGGTGCCATTAATCCTAGAAATTGCAACTGTACTGTGAACCTCGGTTCCCGTGTGGGCTGCAAAGTAAAAAATAGTGCAGGGACTTCTTTCCTGCGTGTCCTGGGGCACAGGAGCCCATGCAAATAAATGGGCTCTTGTACCTTCGCAAATCGCGGTCAGAAAGTCCACACATGTGTGAACCAAGTCTTAGGATTACTGGTTATTTTGATTGGAGTTTGTCCGGTGTGAAGCAGTAGTTTGCATCTCACTAAGTTCTGCGTTACACGTTCCTGTCTGCGTAATGACCTGTTTGTAGTAATTGCACATAAGCCTGAGTCTCAGACCCGATATAACAAATTTCATGGCCTCGTTCTTATTAACCGTGCGTTTAATAGCATCAGTATGGAGAGCTCTGTACATTTAATAGACTGAGAATGATGGCATTGCATGACTTATAAGTACAGAGTATGATAGTTAAGTGGGCTGAGAAGAGACAGATGTTCATCGAGTAGGACCTCCCATACACTGCAGAAGTCTAGGTATTTCTTCCATACTCAATCAATGTCCTTTTGTCATTTGTACCATCCTTGGAGGAAAGGTTTACTCATCACTTCTTTTATATGAACCAAGCATATACCAATAAAAATGAACAAAATCTCCTCTAAGTTTTCTTTTTACCAAAATTAACAACCCCTGTAGTGATCCAGCAAAGTGGCGAATTCTGTTTATATAGCCATAAGGGGTGACATACAGTCTGCTGTGCTTTAATCACCACTGAGTTTTTTCTTATTTCTTGCTATATAAACAAAAAAGTACCAAACATTTTGAAACAAAAACACTTTTTCTTTGTTTCTGTTATAAAATTTTGCAAATAAATAATCTTTCTTCATAAATTTAAGCCAAATTGTATTCTGCTACATTTCTTTGGAAAAATAACCCGAGACAGTGTTTTTTTTTATTTAGTCTGTGTGTCAGTGCTCAGCGTAAATGAGTACACCTCAACAGATTTGTCAGAAAACCTTTACTTTTCTTTCAGAATCAACATTTTCTATGGGACACTATACTACAAAATCCTCCCACAAATGCCGGCCATTGATTGCAAACAAGATTTGTTAATCTGCACACACAAAAAAGATTTTTTCCTAACCAATTAATTCAAGGCTATGTTGCAAAAATGAATACACCCCAATGAAAGTCTTAGGAGCAAAGCTAAATTTTAGACAACAAAATCCTAATTAACAAGAATTCAACTACAAGTCCAGTTATTCATTAAACAGGTGTCCAGCAGACAGGTGATTACAAAAGGGCATCACTTAACAATGAAAACGCCTCCCATTTTATGCTGTCGGCAATGACACCACATGGAAGAGAAATGTCACAAGGCCTGAGAAAGAAAATAATTTCTTTACACAAGAAAGGTGAAGGCTACAAGATCAGCAAAGCTTTACAAATCAGTCAGAATACTGGAGCAAAAGTGATACAAAAATGTAACAAAGACGGACCTGCAACCATCTCATAGAGACTTCCAGGCCGTCCACGGAAGTTATTACCTCGACAGGAGCGTCTTCTGGTGAGAAGGGTTGAAGAAAATCGCCATACAAGTTCACTGCAGTTAGCTAAAGAAGCTGAAAGCCAAACTGGGGGGATTGTTCCCCATGACACCATACAGCGTACACAGCAGAGGAATGGCATGCATGTGTGTCGTCCACAAAAGAAGCTCCTCCTAAAGCCCATGCACAAAAAATCCTGCCTAGAATTTTGCCAGGGCCCATGCTGAATAAGAAGAAAACTACTGGGACTCTGTACTCTGGAGTGATGAGACCAAGATAAATGTTTTTGGAACTGATGGCTTCAAAACGGTATGGCATTGCAAAGGTGAGGAGTGCAAAGAAAAATGCATGGTGCCTAGAGTGAAACATGGTGGTGGCAGTGTCCTTCTGTGGGGCTGCACGAGTGCTGCTGGTGTCAGGGAGCTGCATTTCATTGATGGTGTCATAAATTCACAGATGTACCACTCTATATTGAAAAAGAAGATGCTGCCATCACTCCGTGCCCTCGGTCGTCAGGCACTTTTCCAACATGCAATGATCCAAAACGCATATTTAAGGCCAATGTTGCATTTCTGAAGAAGAACAGGGTGACTCAGTGGCCAAGGTTGTCTCCTGATCTGAACCCAATCCAACACCTATGGGGAATTCTGAAGACACAAGTGGAGCAGCACTCTCCAATCAGCATCCAGGCTCTAAAAAAAAGAAAACTCTAAAAAGCTTTAAACAAAGTAATTGTATATCAGTTCAAAGCTTACTGTTTATCACACTGTCATACGCTTACTGACGTGGCCCCATATCAAGAAGTAAATGTCTTCCCTCGTATATAAATGTATATAAAGGCAGAACTCTGCTACTCTTTCCTGAGGATAAGAACGCTGAACAATTCTAAAATCGAATTTTAAAAATGACTTAGTCACATCTCCAATGCTTCAAGAAAATCTGTCATCAGAATTCAACATAATTGTGTGTATAATTCAAAGAGCCTCAGGATGTTATTCATCATTTCCTTCACTGAGCAGCCTGCAAATGTATGATGCTTTATGTGTTTATATGTGTGTGTGTATACAATAACTCTCCTCTCCTGAAATACTCTGCACTGCTGGAGGACTCCGCTCCTTCCTCTATAACTCTGCACTGCTGGAGGACTCCGCTCCTTCCTCTATAACTCTCCTCTCCTGAAATGCTCTGCACTGCTGGAGGACTCCACTCCTTCCTCTATAACTCTCCTGAAATACTCTGCACTGCTGGAGGACTCCGCTCCTTCCTCTATAACTCTCCTGAAATACTCTGCACTGCTGGAGGACTCCGCTCCTTCCTCTATAACTCTCCTCTCCTGAAATATTCTGCGCTGCCGGAGGACTCCGCTCCTTCCTCTATAACTCCTCTCCTGAAATACTCTGCACTGCTGGAGGACTCCGCTCCTTCCTCTATAACTCTCCTCTCCTGAAATACTCTGCGCTGCTGGAGGACTCCGCTCCTTCCTCTATAACTCTCCTCTCCTGAAATACTCTGTACTGCTGGAGGACTCCGCTCCTTCCTCTATAACTCTCCTCTCCTGAAATACTCTGCACTGCTGGAGGACTCCGCTCCTTCCTCTATAACTCTCCTCTCCTGAAATACTCTGCACTGCTGGAGGACTCCGCTCCTTCCTCTATAACTCTCCTCTCCTGAAATACTCTGCACTGCTGGAGGACTCCGCTCCTTCCTCTATAACTCTCCTCTCCTGAAATACTCTGCACTGCCGGAGGACTCCGCTCCTTCCTCTATAACTCCTCTCCTGAAATACTCTGCTCTGCTGGAGGACTCCGCTCCTTCCTCTATCTAACTCTCCTCTCCTGAAATACTCTGCACTGCTGGAGGACTCCGCTCCTTCCTCTATAACTCCTCTCCTGAAATACTCTGCACTGCCGGAGGACTCCTCTCCTTCCTCTATAACTCTCCTCTCCTGAAATACTCTGCTCTGCTGTAGGACTCCGCTCCTTCCTCTATAACTCTCCTCTCCTGAAATACTCTGCACTGCTGGAGGACTCCTCTCTTTCCTCTATAACTCCTCTCCTGAAATACTCTGCGCTGCTGGAGGACTCCGCTCCTTCCTCTATAACTCCTCTCCTGAAATACTCTGCACTGCTGGAGGACTCCGCTCCTTCCTCTATCTAGGTCTGCTCTGTGCTGCCAGAAAAGTGTTGAAGTACATTTTAGTCTTTTCCGGCATACATTTTCTGTATGTGTTATTTCATGTTTTCTGTAGGAGATCAGCAATCTAGCGTGCATTCACAAAGTGAATAGTGTGGCTTTTCTCTCTGGGGTTGGAGTAGGGCACAGACAGTGGGTGGAGGGGATTAACAGAAAAATAGCCCCTATTATTCCTTTTTTCCTCTCTCCTGGCTTTAGAAGTGACTCCATTAGCTGCAAAATGACAGCAGCGAGACGCGAAGGCGTACAAATTACTCCTGGCCTCGGTAGCGCTCTCTAATCTGCACTTGTAGCTTTTCAGCAGAGTCTGTGAGAAGAAAGCTCTGACTACGGGGTGGCTGTAATGCCGTTTTATTTATTTATTAAGCATTTGGTCTCATCTGTAAATACTAAAACTTGTTGCTAAATTGACTTAGTCACTGGAAATCTCTTATGGAAGTTAATTAGAAACAAAAAATGTTACCTGAGCCCCAGGAAAACAGCTGAATACACAGATAAAACGTACAGGGGAGCGGTTTTACCTGCCAAAGGTTTTGTATTTCTGTCCATGCAGTCCTAAGATTTACAAAACCTTGCCACATAGTAGAGCTTGGAGGCTGACACCTCTTTCTTTGTCACAGTTCAAGCTGAACTCTAGGATAAGTAAATACTGTCTAAATACAAGAGGCAGGTGTATTTTCTTTGAATCTCGGTGTATTTTGTGCATTTCTTCCAGATCTGTACATATATATATGTGTGTGTATATATATATATATATATATATATATATATATATATATATATATATACAGTGGGGCAAAAAAGTATTTAGTCAGCCACCAATTGTGCAAGTTCTCCCACTTAAAAAGATGAGAGAGGCCTGTAATTGGCATCATAGGTAGACCTCAACTATGAGAGACAAAATGAAAAAACAAATCCAGACAATCACATTGGCTGATTTGGAAAGAATTTATTTGCAAATTATGGTGGAAAATAAGTATTTGGACATATCAATACTTTGACCTCTGTCATTGCCAACAAAGAATATATAACAAACGTTTCCTGGAAGTCTTCACAAGGTTGGCACACACTGTTGCTGGTATGTTGGCCCATTCCTCCATGCAGATCTCCTCTAGAGCAGTGATGTTTTGGGGCTGTCGCTGGGCAACACGGACTTTCAACTCCCTCCAAAAGTTTTCTATGGGGTTGAGATCTGGAGACTGGCTAAGCCACTCCAGGACCTTGAAATGCTTCTTACAAAGCCACTCCTTCGTTGCCCGGGTGGTATGTTTGGGATCATTGTCATGTTGGAAGACCCAGCCACGTTTCATCTTCAATGCCCTTGCTGATGGAAGGAGGTTTGCACTCAAAATCTCACAATACATGGCCCCATTCATTCTGTCCTGTACATGGATCAGTCCTCCTGGTCCCTTTGCGGAGAAACAGCCCCAAAGCATGATGTTGCCACCCCCATGCTTCACAGTAGGTATGGTGTTCTTTGGATGCAACTCAGCATTCTCTCCCCGCCAAACACGACGAGTTGTGTTTCTACCAAACAGTTCTTTTTTGGTTTCATCTGACCATATGACATTCTCCCAATTTTCTTCTGGATCATCCAAATGCTCTCTAGCAAACTTCAGACGGGCCCGGACATGTACTGGCTTAAGCAGGGGGACACGTCTGGCACTGCAGGATCTGAGTCCCTGGCGGCGTAGTGTGTTACTGATGGTAGCCTTTGTTACATTGGTCCCAGCTCTCTGCAGGTCATTCACTAGGTCCCCCTGTGTGGTCCTGGGATTTTTGCTCACCGTTCTTGTGATCATTTTGACCCCACGGGGTGAGATCTTGCGTGGAGCCCCAGATCGATGGAGATTATCAGGGGTCTTGTATGTCTTCCATTTTCTAATTATTCCTCCCACAGTTGATTTGTTCACACCAGGCTGCTTGCCTATTGCAAATTCAGTCTTCCCAGCCTGGTGCAGGTCTACAATTTTGTTTCTGGTGTCCTTCGACAGCTCTTTGGTCTTCACCATAGTGGAGTTTGGAGTGTGACTGTTTGAGGTTGTGGACAGGTGTCTTTTATACTGTTAACAAGTTCAAACAGGTGCCATTGATACAGGTAATGAGTGCAGGACAGAGGAGCCTCTTAAAGAAGAAGGTACAGGTCTGTGAGAGCCAAAAATCTTGCTTGTTTGTAGGTGACCAAATACTTATTTTCCACCATAATTTGCAAATAAATTCTTTCCAGATCAGCCAATGTGATTGTCTGGATTTGTTTTCTCATTTTGTCTCTCATAGTTGAGGTCTACCTATGATGCCAATTACAGGCCTCTCTCATCTTTTTCAGTGGGAGAACTTGCACAATTGGTGGTGACTAAATACTTTTTTGCCCCACTGTATATATACATACATATATATATATATAATTTTTGTTCCATTGTTTTGTTTTTTTTCATGCATACATTATTATCATTATTATTATATTTATTTATGAAACTCCAACCGTTTGCACGGCGAGTTAGAAAATAAAGGGAGACAGTATATTTGCAACACAGTTCAATACAGAAGGAATAGAAGGGCTTTGCTCATGGAGCCTACGATCCAAAGCAATAGGTTGTTCTTACTTTTTTTTTTTACACAAACGTCCACTTTTAAAGTAAGTAAAAAAAAAATTATCTGTAGACTGATTCTTTTTTTTTTTTTTTTTTACCTTTCCCCGGAGTGCTTTGTTAAGCATATACATTCTAATAAATGTCTGGCCTGGGCAGTAATGGAGATGTTATATCTTAACCGCCCCCTATTACAGATATTGACACATGCTGGAATTACCATAGCACAATCTATTGTTTTGATAAATAGAAAGCCTGCCTTTGCGAACAAAAAAAAAAATCTATAATATTGTTGCTTTACTGGCAAGTCTTCGTTATGGTTGCATGACAAGTCACTTTCTTATGGATAGTGAGTGCTCTGTACTTTCTTATTGATTGGTAGGGAGGAAGCTGAGTCTGGGCTGCCACATCATGACTACCACGGCAATTTGTATTCAAAGGTTTGTTCACTCCCTAGTCAAATGACAATGTTTGTTTTTATTTATGTATTTATTAAAGGTACTTATGTAGCGCTGTCAATTTATGCAGCACTTTCCATATATTGTACATTCACATCAGTCCCTAACCCTCAAGTACAATCTAAGGTCCCTAACTTACATTCATCCATACACATACTAGGGCCAATTTAGACAGGAGCCAATTAACCTCCCAGCATGTCTTCAGAGTGTGGGAGGAAACAGGAGTACCCAAAGGAAACCCACGCAGGCACAGTGAGACTTAAAGCGCTGACAATGAGCGCAACAAAGTGACAGTAGTGTGTCATCCTATAATGGATGAATAACAGTGATATAAACGCAAATCATAAACCTTTAGCAGTCCACGAATTGACTTGGTCGCTTCTCACTGGAATTGCATAAATAAGGTGCTCGTGACTTCTTGTGGATAAGAGAAAAGAGGTGTGCTTGCACTCACCAGACGCACAATCAAAATGTGCATGTAAATGATATTCAGAAGGGCACTAGTGGTCATCTAGGAACCGATGGGGATAAGGCACTTCTCAGGTACTCGTTACACCCTGGAAACCAACTCCAGACCTCTCAGTGGGACCCTCACAGCAAACTGGGACAGCTCCTTGGTAAAAACTACCCCGGCTTCACGGCAAATCAGCAGCACTGGATATCCACCTTTAACCCCCTTGGCAGTATTCCCGAGTGTAGCTCGGGGTAAAGTTTCAGTACCAAAAGCAGTAACCCTGAGCTACACTCGGGCTTACCATGCGGTGTTGCTCAGGGATTCCCTGCAGCGCTTACCTTGTCCTTCGCTGCCGCGATGTCCCTCCTGCAGCGTCCCCGGCCATCTCCTCCGGCCGATGCCGGCATCTGGATCCGTGTTCCGGTCCCTGCGAGCGTCGGGACGTACGGGGGCTGGAACGGCGGCAAATTTAAAATTTACATAGTAAAACATTACTGTATCAAACCATTTCACATACATTTTGTCCCGAGTGCATTTTGACTGTTCTTTCTGCCTGGAAACTTAGAAAAGTCCATGGCGTCCAAAAAGCGTCCCATTTGGTCAAAAGCGGTTTTAGACTGACTAGAGAACAGAGATAGTAAATCAGAACCACTTGCAGAATTGAGTGTTAATGATTTGTGAGGAAATTCGTCATCAGACACTGAAAACGATTCTACGACTTTGCTCAGCGATGTGCGAACTTGGCGCCATATTTCAAATTTCAGTGTTTTTGGTTTGATTATATTATTGAATTAAATTTATTATTATATTATTATTTTTATGATTATTTATTAAATTATAATTTATGATTTCGTGTTTCAAGTTTTATCATAACCCGGGTTGTTTACTAGACTCTTGTTCGGACAGATTTCAGTGAGTTATTCCTAAAAATTACAGGCCTACAATAAAAAAAAATACATATTTCCATGCAAAAAAATCTACCGCTTTCAGCACAGAAATATGGACATAATCAGACCGCTAGGGAGGCTAAGCAGCTTCAGGAATAAGTCAGCAAAGAAAAGCTAATATGGTGTAGTATTTTTTATTTAAGCCAATGGTATAGCAGCTTAAATTATTACTGCAGCTGGTAAAAATCGTAGTAAATAGCTTAGTCCAGTATACATAAATGGAAATTCCACAGTGGAATTTCTGCTATTTCCAGCATTTATCTTTTTTTTATTTTCCAGTGGAATCTCTGCTATTTTCAGCATATTGCATTGCTGTTAATCTTGCAACCCTGCATTATCATTTATGTATACTGGACTAAGCTATTTACTTTTATGGTCCCTTTATGTTCGAATGCTTAGAGAGATTCATTGTGCTGCACACTATGGAATTATCGCCACACTAAGGAACGAATCTGGTTTCAGATCCAATGCCTCCCACCAACACCTTCTAGTTGTGCACACCTCATCCTCTGACTGCCGTGGCTTCTTTTTGGCTGCAACCAATTGGAATCAAGAGGAACAATAAGAAGACGGAGCAGGGATCAGGAGGCACAAGACATGCTGGGACTAAAGCTGGCCATACATTGAATGAAAATAATATCAGATTCCTCCATCCACGCTACACAACGCAGATGGATGAACCTCCCACTGCAGCTATAGTATTTTGACAGCCGGCACCACCAGTTGTCAAAGTATACAAACAGTGGCTGCGTCCACAAACAGCAGCTGCTGTTCAGCCAAAACATTTTCTGTCTGTCTGCTTCAGCTTTCCAATAGAAGGATGCTGGGTGGTAAGGGGCTGAAAGGGCCACCCACCTAGCGGTTCCTGATGAAATGCGCATTATGTATGGCCAGCTTAATGCCTAGTACACACAATGTGAATAAGGGACGAATGCTAGTCTGATATTGGAAACAAAATAGTTTACCAGAGTTCAGAAAATTCTCATGAGACAGGATACAACTTCCTGTGATGATGTAATGTGTTGTATTCAGGGCTTTTTTTCAGCGGGAACGCGGGGGAACGCACCTTCAGCACAGAATGTATGTAAAGGCAAAGAGTGCTGGGGTGTGCTGAAAAGTGAAAGTCTTTGTTACTGAGGATGTCTATTGTTGCTGGGGGGGTTGTATTGTTACTGGGGGATCTATTTGTTTGCTGGGTTGGATCTATTGTATTTCATTGCAGAGTGTCTATTGTTGCTGTCTGCTGACAAATCTATCGTTGCTGAAGAGTGTCTATTCTTGATGGGGTTGATCTGCTGTTGCTGAAGGGGGAGTTATTGTTTTTGGGGGGCTATTTTGTTGTGAGGGTCTCTATTGTTGCTGGTTTGGATTTATTGTTGCTGAGGCGGATATTTTGTTTTGGGGGTCTATTGTTGCTGGCTGCAGGGGATCTATTTTACTACTTTTTGTTATCATCAACAAATTCCAAACAAATTACTTAGCACCACAAAATGATACATTGTTTTGTATTTTGTAAAAGGGGTGGAACTGGAAGGTGGGTAGGGGGTGGAACTAGGAGGGCAGTACTTGGAGATGGGTGCGGAGCGTGGACTAGGAGTGGCTTGGAAGGGGGGAGTTCCTGCACCTATCCTCTGAGAAAAAATCCCTGATTAAATTGTTTTGTAATGTATTATTTCATTTCCTTGCACGGTCTTGGTCACTCGATTTGTTTTTAGATGAATACTGTACTGAATAAATAAAAATAGTTTGCCCTGGTATTGTACGAGAACCGACTTTCATGCTTGTCCCTTTGAATAATTTCACATGAACTGTCGTGATCGGCTCATGAAAAATCAGATTATCGGAAGATGGCTCTAAAAGTGGTATTTTTCGTCCGATTTTTTCATTTTCTCTACTAGGCTTTAGCAATAGTAGAAATAGACATAGTTCCCTGGTCACAAAGAAGCAGAATTGTAGTTTCACAGTTTTTGCCCTGAAGGAACAAAGAGGAGAGGAAAAAAAATTAGATTTCTTTGTAGCAAAGTACTTTATAGCATATGAAGATATATTTTGCTTCTGTGGATACATTTCATCGAAGAGCTAAATAACATTTTAACTGACCTAAAAATGAACAGGCTGTCCCAAATCCAACATTAATAACCATTCACAACAAAATGGATTACAACTGAGCCCTGCACTGAGAGGAAGGGAATTGGAGAGGGAGAGAGAAAAGAGAGAGAGGGAGATAAAGAAAGAGAGAGACAGGAATGAGAAGAGAGAGGAAATGGGGAACGGGAGCGTGAAGATGTGAAACAGGCAAGAAAGGAAAGAAGACAGGGAGAGAAATGGAAGCCCTTGAGACAGAAAAATTATATGACACCAAGCCTGAATGTGGAGTAAACCTACATCCAGGGGTGGACTGACAACTCATGGGGCCCCCGGGCAATACGGGATCATGGGGCCACTGTGTCCTTGCCACACTCAAAAAAGCCTATAAAAAAGGGACCAGGGGCATCTCATGGGGCCCCCTAGTGACCCCAGGCCCTCAGGCAGTGCCCGAATGCTCGAATGGTCAGTCTGCCCCTGCCTACATCACCCTTCCCAAAGCAAGGGACCTCATCAATAGCATTACATATAAATTACAGTATGGGAACCTAGTGGGAAGAACAAAGGAAAAGGAAAATATATTTTTTTCTTTATCTTTGCATACACTATATTGCCAAACGTATTGGGCCAGCCCTCCAATATCAGGGTCCTACCTTTCCTCAGGGCTTGTGCTTCTCTATGTGCTGGCATCCATCTTAGGTCTGCAAAGCATTGTGGGATCCTTTATGCTTTCAGCCCTCTGCGGCTCCTCCCAGGAGGTGGCAGCTTATCACATTTAAGTCTGCTGTTTGTAGCTGTCCATTGCATTCGTGTCCTGTCTGTTGCACAGCAGCAAGCTCCTGTTTAGTTAACTCTTTGCTCTCCTGGATACCGACTCGGCTTTGGCTAAGACTCCTCCTGGCTTCTGACCCCGGCTCTGGCAACCATCCTTCCTGGCTTCTGACCCCGGCTCTGGCGACCATTCTTCCTGGCTTCTGACCCCAGCTCAGGCGACCATTCTTCCTGGCTTCTGACCCCGGCTTTGGATACGATTCCCACTGGTTCTCGACTTGATTATCCTGGAAGACGACCTCGGCAGGAGAACTTCTGTCCTACCAAGTCATCCGCTGTTGTTGTCGGACATGCATAGACTCTTGCCTTGTTTCTGTGTAAATAAACCTACCTTTAATTGCACCTCCTTGTGTGTCTGGCTCCTTGCTCCCTGACATCCAAATCATTGGATTCAAGTGTTCCAATCCCCTCCATGGCCGCAGATGTATAAAATCCATCCCCTAGGCATGCAGACTGCTTCTACAAACATTTGTGAAAGAATGGGTCGCTCTCAGGAGCTCAGTGACTCCAAGCGTGGTCCCGTGATAGGTTGCCACCTGTGTATTAAATCCATCCGTGACATTTCCTGGCTACTAAATATTCCGCGCTCAACTGTTAGTGGGATTATAACAAAGTGGAAGCAACTGGGAACAACAGCAACTCAGCCACCAAGTGGTAGGCCACATCACATGACAGAGCGGGGTCAGCGCATGCTGAAGCGCACAGTGCGCAGAAGTTGCCGACTGTCTGCAGAGTCAATAGCTAAAGACCTCCAAACTTGGTGTGGCCTTCAGATTACAACAGCAACAACAGTGCATAGAGAGCTTCATGGAATGGGTGTCCATGGCTGAGCAGCTGCATCCAAGCCTTACATCACCAAGTGCAATGCAAAGCGTTGGATACAGTGGTGTAAAGCACGCCGCCACTGGACTCTAGAGCAGGGGAGACGTGTTCTCTGGAGGGACCAATCACCATTCTCTGTCTGGCAATCCGATGGACTTGTCTGGGTTTGGCGGTTGCCAGGAGAACAATACTTAGCTGACTGCATTGTACTAAGTGTAAAGTTTGGTGGAGGGGGGATTATGGTGTGGGGTTGATTTTCAGGGGTTGGGCTTTGGGATGAATTAGAGCAGAGACTGCGAGCCAGGCCTTCTCATCCGACATCAGTGCCTGACCTGACAAATGTTCTTCTGGAAGAATGGTCCAACCTTCCCATAGACACCCTCCTAAACCTTGTGGACGGCCTTCTCAGAAGAGTTGAAGCTGTTATAGCTGCAAAGGGTGAGGCCAATTCAATATTGAACCCTACAGACTGAGACTGGGAGGCCATTAAAGTTCATGTATGTGTAAAGGCCGGCTGACCAATACTTTTAGCAATATTGAGTTCATAGCGTAAACTTCTGATCTCAATGGGGATACCCTGCGTGCGACAAATGTGCCAAGAAAGCTTCTGCAATTTCTTGGGTGCTGAGCTTCATGCCTTTTTTTTTAACTGTGTGTCTGCTTGCTGCATTTGGTGTGCCATTAAATGAACAGCACCGCAAGCGCATTTTTCTCATGTTCCATCAAGGTGCGAACGTTTACAGAGCACTTAGGTGTGAATGGATCCTCCTCTTCTTCCTCTACTTAACTCTCCTCGTCTGAAATGCGCTGCACGAAGGTTGCAGGATTTGCAGAGAAGACATTTCTGTGTGGCAGCTCATGCTCTCAGGAACTATAATTTGCCTGAAATATTCTCCCACTCATTATATTTTTTCTACACCTGAGAAGTCCTGAAATGGTTTCAATACTTCCAATTTATTCTGTGTTTCTTTCCTGTATATTTTATCAACTAATAGCTTCAGTTTAATTTGTTTCTGTTGGTGTATTTTATCCCTGCTGCAAGATAAATGCTGCAGAAATTGTCTGTTGGTGATTTTTCTGGAGCACATGCTTGGAATATTTATTGCTGCGCCTTATTAAATTGTAATGTCTTTTGTTTTGTGATATTTTTTTTTCTTCTCTGGCTGGCTTTAGCAACCATTGTGTGATATTTCAGGGAAGAGAGGGTGCAAAAATGTAAACTCACATGATTTACACAACAGAGATGGAGCTGGTGGGCGGGGTTGTTGACGGACAGTAGAATCAAGAAATGTATCCCTTTATAGGGCCAATACAGTTTTTTTTTAAAGGGGAATGCAAGGGTCAAGCTCCTGTTATTAACCAAAACAGTTTTCAGATTCTCAGAACTTGATACATAGAAAGATATTAACTTCCATTTCTATGTGTGGCCAGTTTTTGTTTTAAAATATATAAGCAAAAACCTTTTTTTTTTGTAGGTTTTTTTTGTAGTTTTAGATAAAATATAGGTGAAATAAGGATGAATTCATCTTTCATAACATGTTACACCCATATTCAGCAACCAGCCTGTAGGTATGCTCCCCTCCCAGTGGGCCCCCTCTTTGGCTCCACACTCCAGCTTTCCTCTCAGTCCATCTTCCGCCTGACACTCCTCTGCTGCTAGGGCTCTACCATGTTTAAGGGTGGGCCCCGGTCACCATGCCCAATCTCCTACCAGGGGATTGGCTAAGGTCCCTCAAACATGCAGATCTGGGCCTCCACCCCTGTTACAAACTTCTCTATTTTTCTGGAAAGGTAGGAGGGCTCCAAAAGCCCTGACTAGTGATGGGTTGAACACCCCCCTGTTCAGTTCGTGGTTGAACATTCAACCCTAATGAAAGTTCAATCGCAAAGTTCGAAAATGGACAATTCACTATTCTAAGCGGTGTCTGTGGTAAGATACCGCACAGCTACTTAAATACTGCATGGGTTATATTATTAAGTCATTTTAGTAGTGAAAACATTTTTTACTGTTTCAGCTGTCAATGGGTTTCCCCGCTGACAGCTGAATGTAAAAAAGAATTGCTGGCATTGCCCAGCAATTAAAAAAAATGGCGTGGGGTCCCACCCTCACTCATCTCATTCATACAAAGCCCTTCGAGCCTGGTATGGATTTTGAGGGGAACCCCCAGGCCAACATTTAAAAAAAAATCCATACCAGACCTTATCCAAGCATGCAATCTGGCAGATCAGGAAAGGGGGGGGGACGAGCTAACGCCCTCCCTTCTGAACCATACCAGGCCACATGCCCTCAACATGGGGGGGTGCTTTGGGGCAGGGGGAAATAAGGACCTCTTCCCCACAACCGTGGCCAGTGGTTGTCTGTGGACAGGTGGCTTATCGGAATCTGGAAGCCCCCTTTAACAAGGGGGCCCCCAGATCCCACTCTCCCCATGTGAATGAGCATGGGGTACATGGTATCGCTACTCATTCTCAAAAAAGAAGTGTAGTGTAAAAAGTGACAGTAGACACTCTTTGACAAGTCCTTTATTAAAAACAAAAATAAAAAAAGTCCCCCCCCCGAAGTAGATCCAACGTCAATCATGATGCCCGCTGCCAACCCAAAAAAAAAACAAAAACAAAAAAAACGCTCTGTTTTCGATGCTGGCTCCCGCAGTCTGACAGCTACGCTGGGCTGACAATTCTTAATTACTGTGATGATGTGACAAGAGGGAGGGGTCACCCCACCCCCTTGTGACGTCATGCGCTGTGATTGGCCAAAGCATTGCACTTAACTTGTGGTCATGTGCATTGCTTTGGCCAATCACATTGCACTGTCAGGGAGCAGTGCACTGTGGGGCATGGCGGGCGAATAGCGAATGACCGATGTTCGAGTCGAACTTACAGTGCCTTGAAAAAGTATTCATACCCCTTGAAATGTTCTATCCAATCTGACAGAGCTTGAGCTATCTTGCAAAGAAGAATGGGCAAAAAGTTCACACTCTAGAAGTGCAAAGCTGGTAGAGACCTCCCCGAAAAGACTTGCAGCTGGAATTGCAGCGAAAGGTGGTCCTTCAAAGTACTGACTCCGGGGGGGGGGGGGGGGGGGCTGAACACAAATGCCGCCACTCTTTTCACAGCTTTATTTGTAAAACATTTTGAAAATCATTTATCATTTTCCTTCCACGCCACAATTATGTGCCACTTTGTGTTGGTCTATCACATCAAATCCCAGTAAAATATATTTGTTTTTGGTTGTAACATGACAAAATGTGGAAAATTTCAAGGGGTATGAATACTTTTTCAAGGCACTGTATGTTCGACTCGAACATCTGGCCCAACCCGAGCCCTGACTTGTAAAACCTTCCAGCCTGCCTGAGGTGAACTCCTGCCTCACTCCCAGGCTGACTCCCCCCAGGCTGCTACTCAGCCTCTGGCAAAACAAAAGCCTATCTAGCTAAACCTAGAGGGCATTACATCATAAAGTAATTTTCTTTCACTTCCTGTTGCATTCTTGGATTAGAAACAAGGGCACATCTCCCAAACAGGACACAGAAAAAATAAACATTCAGGAGTTTTAACCCTTTCCTACTAAATAAAAATCTAAAAGAACAAGTTGGAGCTAGAAGTACACTTTAACCACCTCAGTACCAGACGGTTTCACCCCTTCCCACCCAGGCCATTTTTCAGTTTCTAGCGCTATCACACTTTGAATGACAATTGCTCAGTCATGCAATACTGTACTGAAATGACAGGTTTATAATTTTTTTTTAGACATATATAGCTTCCTTTTGCTGGTATTTAATCACCTTTAGTTATTTTTGCTACATAAATGAAAAAATACAGAAAATTTTTAATGTTTTTGTTAGTGTTTGTTATACATTTTTTTTGCAAAAAAATAATATTGCTTCATAAATTTAGACTAGCATGTATCCTGCTACATTTCAGTGTTTATTATTATTACTACACACTATGCATAGCTCCCAACATTTTGAGATGTGAACGAGAAACGCCTATTAGCAAAAGTATGTAGGCCTCTGCCATGGCTCCTTAGAGGAGAATTAAACAAAAAAAGATTAGTTTAACCCACAAGTGCTTTTTTTGTTTTTTTTACCACTATTCCTTTATACTGGCGTTTGAAATTTACAAATGCAGCTATTTAGAATGTGGATGAATGGTTTAGCACTGGGAAACACTTTTTGAAAGATAGTTACTGCATTTTATTTATAACTATATAGATCAGATCAAAATGAGGGACAGAAGGACTTTGTTCCAAATCAGGGACAGTCCCTCGAAATCAGGGACAGTTGGGAACTTTGAACTTTGGGATATATATTTAAAATTGATCACTCCTGATGTACTGATGGCATATCTAATTTCTTGAGCCCCTAAAATACCAGGACCGTAAAAAATATCCCCTAAATTACCCCTTTTTGGTAAGTAGATAGTCCAAGGTATGTAAGAGGCATGGTCATTTTTTTGAACTTCTAATTTTTTGTCACAATTTTTTGGAAAATGACGAGCTTAAATAAAAAAATAAAGTGGCTAAATATTTAGCACCTCTGCCTGGCAGCATTGGGGTCATTGGTTCAAATCCCAACTATGGCACTACCTGCCTGGAGTTTGCATGTTCTCCCTGTGCCTTCGTGGGTTTCCTCCAGTTTCCTCCCACACCCCAAAGACATGCTGGTAGGTTAATTGTCTTCTGTCTAAATTGGCCCTAGTATTTATATGTGTGAATGTGAGTTAGGGACCTTAGATTGTACGCTCCCCGGGGCTTGGGACTGGTGTGAATGAACAATATATATATATATATATATATATATATATATATATATACTGTGTATATATATGTAAATCGCTGCATAAATTTACAACACTATATAAGTACCTTTAATAATAAAAAAAGTGTTTATTTTCACAAAGCTGCCATTTCAACAAGTTATTTCTCGGGCACAGTATAGGCATACATTTAAATACACCTCAAAATACATGCTGCTCCGGGGATACCACATCTGTGAAACTTTTTTTTACAGTCTAGATGCATAGAGGGGCCCAAAATCCAAGGAGCGCATTAGGGCTTTCAAGGAGCATAAATGATGCATCTAATTTCCTGACTACCTATTGTTTCCACTGTCCCGGTGCTCCAGGGCCTCCACCCACAAAATTACCCCATTTTGGAAAGCAAACACTCCAATGTATTTACTGAAAAGCATTGCGAATCTTTTGAAGTTTTTAGAAAATGCAGGAAAGAAAATAAAAATGTATTTTTTTAAAATATTTATGGAGCCTCTACACTTTACTGATCACAGGTCTGATTGGAATTTTCCCCCTGCTCCCCTCATCTTCACTTGTAATAAAAAAAATAACTGCTGCTCATGCGACTGAACAGACGGACGATTGGGAAATAATCCCGCTTTCCTTTTTACTCCAAGTTCATTCTTTTAATTAAGCGGATGTGTTTTCTAGTCCCGTCAGGGCTTTCCTTCTATTTGAGGCTGGCTGTGCACTGCGCTGGAGCGGTCACAGGATGCCAAGAGTGAGACGTTTAAACATGTCGTCATTTGATAGATCTGATATCTTTGTTGTACAGCTGTAGCACAGAGCCTGGACACCTCGAAGAGGGTTATATGAACTGGCAATGGCCTCGTTCGTGGCAAAATCTGCTCAAGAGAACAGTAACAGCGCACAGCTAAGCTCCTGGCAACATGTAAGGCTGGGACACTTTCCACCAAATCTTTAGGCTTCATTCACAGGGCCATAAAAATGTTACTGATGTTATTACACATGTGTTTTCTAGGAGAAACGTTCCTGAGTATTGATCAGTAAAATATTTGTGTATAGATGCAGTTAAACGCGTGAATGTGTACATAATGGTAATTTATTTCACTCCTTTTTTCAGACTTATGCCCCGTACATACTATAAGAAAATCAGACGAACGTATTCGTCCGACGAGCAATTGTGCAATTTTCTGACGGTGTGTACATCATTTTCGACAGCCGATTCCGATCTTACGAACGAAAATTACCAATAGTGCAAACATCCAAATTTTTGTCGTTTGGGAACAGAAATAACGATTTCCGTTTAAAGAGTACAGTTTTCGTACGAGAAGAATTGGATACGAAAGACCGGTCATAATCGGAAGCTGCTTATGACCCGGAAGAACCTGAAGAAAATAAACACCACGGAATATTCGTAGCATTACAGCCATTAATGTCATTAAACGGTTCAGAACGGTATCCATGACTATTCCGAAAATTCACCACGAAAGATCCGTCGCTGAGGGAAAACAAATATGGCACCGAAAGGCATGGCTACAGGGTCACACGTACATTACATCATTTCCACAGCTACGCTACGACGTTTGTACGCAATGCCTTTATATCGTACAATATTCTCATGCATGTAAGCACATTGCTTTCGACCAGCAGCGTACAATCGATGATAACTGGACGATCGTTCGTCCAATTTTCTTATGGTGTTATGAATCTGAATGCAGTGCATGTTTACGCATCTGTGTGACTGGCTCCATTGAAAACAATGCTGTTGTGTTCAATTCTGTAATAAACAAAACCTTTTTTTTTAACGTCTGTGTGGATGAAGCCTTAAAGTGTAGGTTCACCTGTACAGAAAATCTGTACACTGGACCCCATCCCCCCAGGTCCCACTGTACTGTAGTCCTGCGATCCTGCTCTGTCAGGGACCAGAATGCTGCTTCACAAGTCTGGGGATTTGAAATCCCTGCGGCTTAACCTCCTTTGTGGACCTCTCAGTGTGTACGGACAAGAGTCATTTTAATTGGTTAGCACCATCACTAGGACAGCGCTGACCAATCAGAATCTGTCTCTGTCAGTGAAAGCCAGGAGGATTTTAAATCCCTGGGTAAGTGAAGCTGCATTTCAGTCCCTGACAGAGCAGGAAGGGGGGGAGGGGATGGAGAGATGGACCAGTGTAAGGTCACCTTACAGATTTTCTGTAAACGTGAACTTGCACTTTAAGGCTTACAGAACACTTGTCATTTCTGAAATACCACATTCATCAATCAGATATCAATTTGTCGCTCACATCTGTGGATTAACGCAACGTGCTGTAGGATGCGTTTCCATGCGGTATAGTAACGCACAATCTGATGTGTGTTTTAGCGCCATTTGTTTTGAATGGCATCCCAAATACATTTTTCCAGAATACCACAATGCACAGAAGTGAATTGAAACTTTGAAAACAAAAGTGTAGGTGCAGTAAGGTACGTTGCCAGTCCATTCACTGGTCTGCCATATTTTGAAGGTCTAAGATATAATACCTGATTTTAAGCCAGTTTTTTGCACTGATTCTGAAAATCATGTTCATTTTACCCAATCAGATCAAGTTTTAGAGATATAAGCACATACCAGATATTGCTATATTGCAATGTTTTTTTGTTTATTCACAGAAGATTTACAAAATGTTCTTAAAATAAAAACACAAAAAAACCTAATCATGGATGAAAGGTCTATTCAGGGACTTCCGATTGTGCTCAGCAGACACCACATCCCTCTGCAAGCACCAGCAATATTCGGCCAGAAAAGTGACATCCCATTGGCCTTGATAGTGTTCCTCCATCACACAGAGATCTTGGTGAAAACACTCACCCTGTTCCTTATTGAAGTCTCCACATTTCTCTGGAAAATAGTCAAGATGGGACCGAAGGAAATGTATTTTCATCGTCATGCGCACCAAGTTGGTGGAAGTTCTCCATTAATTCATTAATGGCAGTCTCATACTGAGGACTTCTGTGGTTGCCAAGGAAGTTTGCAATGACTGACTTAAGAGACAGCCAGGCAGAGAGTTCAGCAGAATTCAATGCTCCATCAAAACTAGCGTCCTTGTTGAGCTCCCTTATCTGAGGACCATCAAATATACCTCCCTTAAGTTTATCCATGCTAACCCGTGGAAACCTCTGATGGAGGAAAGCAAATCCTCCACCTTCCCTGTCCAGTGCCTTTACAACATTTTTCATAAGTCCAAGTTTGATGTGTAGGGGTGAAAGCAATATCTTGCTCGGTTCAACCAGAGGGTCGGACAGAACGTGTGAGCCGGGTTTTAATCCCTGTCTGGATGGCTACTATTGTCTGACATAGTGCTGGTCATCAACCCGGCTGTCCCACAAACAAGAAGGCATGGATACTTTGTGTACCCACCGTGAAGTCCTAGAATGAGTCCAACAACCTTAAGATCTCCACAGATCAACCATTTGTGTTCCAGGTAGTTGAAAGCAGACAACAGACGGTCCGTGCTATTGTGCATTTCTTTCATTGCAACTGAGTGTCCAACGGGGATCGATGACAATTTATTTCCGTTATTCAGAAGAATTGCCTTGAGACTTCTCTTGGACAAGTCAATGAAAGTCTCCATTGCATGGCATCATACTTCCCACCCATTAATTTGATCAGGTCAGCAATGTTGTTGCAGTAGACCAGTGAAGACAGTTCATCAAACGTGAATATGTTCTAAATTCTCTCCCACGGTCCCGATACCAATAGAATGTTGTCCCTCGTGTCAGCAGATTTTTCTCTTGAAGACCTGAACCCAATAGCTGAGAAGACTCCTTGGAAAGGTTCAGGTCTCATGTCAGGTCATTGAGTTCGGCTTGGGTCAATGGCACCAGTCGGTCGGCCTCTTCTAATATGCATCACACTCAGCTATATCGGTTGTCTCACTACATTGCGGATCAGAACTAGATTCCGTGGTAACATTGGCTGAAGAACAGGAAGATGGTCGCCATGGGGGACAGGTTTTATGGCAGAAGGAACATCAAGGTACTGAACATGATGCTTGTTCTTGCCATTGATGCCTTTTAGGTTTTTCATGCAGAAGTAGCAGTCTGTGATCTTTCCCTTCCCTCCACACCATTGGGACAGCAAATGGCATACTCTTCCTTTTGTTATTCCTCCAATCCTGTAGGTTTTCCACACGTGTTTTACAGCAGATATGGGGAGCAAATGGCTTATCCTGGTCCCCTAGTTTGACTCCAAAGTAAGCATGATATGCCTTCTTCACAAAACCCGTGATTATTGCTTTACGGTTTGGAAGAACCACATGTCTGCAGATATAGCAGAATCTATTAGAATGCTTCTTACACTTACATTGCAATACACCAAAAAGGTTATTTACAGTTATCTATGACCATTTGTAACAAACACAGAGCCCATAGAAGCTTGAATGATAGCACTATTTTGGAAAAATATGCTGTAACAAAAATTCAGCATATCTTCGAAACCAGACCTGAACAAAGAAAATGAATGATATTTTTTAATTCAGCATGCAAAAATTATCCTAAATCTGTTGAGAAACGTTTGGCCTTTGAAAAAAAGTTTTAAAACGCAGGCCAGTGAAATGAATAGGCTGCTTTACTGTAACATGCCTTAACACCCAAAAATATTTGTTAATGCAAAAATAGGTGAATCCAGCCTTTTATAGATTACAGATTATAATCCGTGTGCCATATGTTCACAAAGACAGAGACCCAGAATTGGAGATCCCAAATCTACAAACTCTCCAGGTTCCAGGTTTTAGGTTTTACCAACCAATGAGGAAACTGAAAATTTAGTTTCCTCTGATAGACACAAGCACCCTGGAGTCCCTACCTGTGCCTGAATAAGAATCCTGGGTCATAAACTCCTTTTACACCTTAGCAGGGCACAGCACTGTCACAGTACATTAGACTCCTTCCTATTTATTCACAAAAAATTTAAAAAAGTAAATAAAAACACCAACACCCACAGCATCCTTTACCCTAGGTTCACACTTATGCAGATTTCAGTGCATTTTCCAGTTTGCAGAAACGTGGTACAGTCCATTTAACATGGTTTCCTATGGATCTAGTTCACATCTGTGCATTTGGAGTCAGTTCGTTTTTTGGAAAGGATCAGGGACTTTTTTCCATCAGCAGATTGCATTTTGCATGTAATAGACTTCAATGGACCTGCACCAAAAACGCGTTTTTGATGCATTTTGTGGGTTTTTTGCTAAATAGAAAAGTATGAAAGTTCTGTTCATGTAGTGCGACTTTGACGTTACTTTGATGCGACTTTATGCTGGCACTCAAGGACCATCAAAGTAGTGCAGGAACCTTTATGTGACCAAAGTCTCATTTTAGGGTTAAGAACTAGGGTTAGGGTTAAGGGCTAGGATTAGGGTTAAATGTTAGGGTTAGAGTTAAGGGCTAGGGTTGGGGTTAAGGGTTAGGATTAGGGTTAAGGGTTAGGGTTAAGGGCTAGGGTTAAATGTTAGGGTTAGAGTTAAGGACTAGGGTTGGGGTTAAGGGCTAGGGTTAAGGGCTAGGGTTAAGGGCTAGGGTTGGGATTAAGGGCTAGAGTTAGGGTTAAGGTTTAGGATTAAGGGTTAGGGTTAGAGTTAAGGGCTAGGGTTGGGGTTAATGGATAGGGTTAGGATTAAGGGCTAGGGTTAAATGTTAGGGTTCGGAATAAGGGCTAGGGTTAGGGTTAAGGGCTAGGGTTAAATGTTAGGGTTAGAGTTAAGGGCTAGGGTTAGGGTTAAGGGCTAGGGTAACGGGCTAGGGTTAAGGTTTAGGATTAAGGGTTAGGGTTAGAGTTAAGGGCTAGGGTTGGGGTTAATGGATAGGGTTAGGATTAAGGGCTAGGGTTAAATGTTAGGGTTCGGAATAAGGGCTAGGGTTAGGGTTAAGGGCTAGGGTTAAATGTTAGGGTTAGAGTTAAGGACTAGGGTTGGGGTTAAGGGCTAGGGTTGGGATTAAGGGCTAGAGTTAGGGTTAAGGTTTAGGATTAAGGGTTAGGGTTAGAGTTAAGGGCTAGGGTTGGGGTTAATGGATAGGGTTAGGGTTAAGGGCTAGGGTTAAATGTTAGGGTTAGAGTTAAGGGCTAGGGTTAGGGTTAAGGGATAGGGTTAGGGTTAAATGTTAGAGTTAAGGGCTAGGGTAACGGGCTAGGGTTAAGGTTTAGGATTAAGGGCTAGGGTTAAATGTTAGGGTTAGAGTTAAGGGCTAGAGTTGGGGTTAAATGTTAGCAAGAAGGGCTAGGGTTAAATGTTAGGGTTAAGGTTAGGGTTAGCGGTAATTGTTAGGGTTAGTGATAATTGTTGGGTTGTTAGGGTTGAAATGCTACCTAACAATTACTGCTAACCCTAACCTTAATGATTACTGCTAACCCTAACTTAATGTGAGTTTGTTGGCTGAAGTCACACTACAAATCATTGGAGCTCCCTCTAGCTGCAGCCTGGTAACAGCATTACTGGGAGGTTTATTAATTTACTTGCTACATATACAAATATCATTCGAGGGTTTGTGCCGGCAAACTGGCCAGATATGGATCAAGGTCCCCTGAGGGCTGAAAAATATAAGCTACTTGCGTTTTGGATTTTTTTTTTTACCTCTGCTTATACCAGTGTTTCTCAACTCCAGTCCTCATGGACCCCCAACAGGTCATGTTTTCAGGATTTCCCTCAGATGAAACAGCTGTGGTAATTACTAAGGCAGTGAAACTGATCAAATCACCTGTGCAAAATAATGGAAATCCTGAAAACATGACCTGTTGGGGGTCCATGAGGACTGGAGTTGAGAAACACTGGCTTATACTAAATAATTGTATTTTATGCTGTGAAGGATCCGAGTCACTTATTGCATCTGTTTAAAATTTTCGTCACCGGCTTGTGGAGACTGTTGATCGACCATTGGAGAATAGCCTTTCCTGTTAAACTGGATTATTGGGGTAGAAGCACAATTCAGATTTTGATGTGGCCAGTTTGTTTGTGTAAGGTAAACCAGATTCCCAGCGCCAGAAAACCAGTGCTGGCCTATGCTCATGCACGTGCGCATTGCACACATACTCATATTTCTAACCGAAGAGGCAATGTTTAGACGTACTATTCCAGTTCATTGTACTCGTGTTCGTGCGTGAGAGCGTATACGTGTACATGTGCATATCAATTAGTGTGCGTACTTGGTGCCTACTGGCCTATTTAAACTGGTCTGTCAAAATATGCAGTTGATGAATGGTCTTCACTTTGTTCCCATGGCGCTGAGACCTGATCTGCTGTACCTGCTAATCTGTGTATGACCCGGCTTGCCCTTTGACTTCGTTTCTGCTTCCATCTCCCGGCCTTTGAGTGGCTCAGGTTGGCTGTGCCTACCTGCCAGGCCTGTCTGTACATTGTGGAAATTCTCTCAATATACCGTTCACATCCACCTCTACCTCTGAGTGTATTATTTGCTGCCGGCGCACCACGCTGCATCCTTACCCAGGGGAGGACTGACAACTCATGGGGCCCCCGGGCAATAGGGGATCATGGGGCCCCTGTGTCCTTGCCCAAACTCAAAAAAGCCTATGAAAAGGTACCAAGGGCAACTCATGGGGCCCCCTACTGACCCCGGGCCCTCGGGCAGAGCCCGAGTTTCCAAATGGTCAGTCCGCCCCTGCCCTTACCCACAGCTTTCTACTGATATGTAGTGGGTTTTTAAGAGGGTCCCTTCTATTGGCTGCTGGGCTGAATGCTAGGGAATTCTTCATTGCAATTGCTGCTGATTGCCACTCCCACATGCACCTCCTTTACTGGCTACTTATCGATTGGGCTGCTTGTCATTTTACCTTTATGCTGCAAATCACTGACTCTCTTCCGGTGCCAGTTCACCGCAGGAATGGTGGCCGTACCCTACAAAGATGTCTAAATCCCTCTGGACTCACCAGAGAGCAAATGACACTTCTACTTACTGTACAAATCTCAGATTAATGATCCACTCTGGCAGGGAACCTACAAGAAATGGTCTCGCCTCGACCGTATTAATCATCCCGTGACAGTCGGTGCTAATGGTCCCATTTTTATAGCTTGATGGTAAATTTAGCTTTCAGGAGAAAAGGCTTCAGAAATACATCATCGCCTTACTTCTTCCTCATCCGGCGGTTTATACAGAGCAATGACATACAAATATTGCATTCTGTCCAGATTAATCAGCTTATGATCTTATGACGTGGCAAGATTTTCTCTTTCCGATGGAGGCTGAGGGTGCTCAGAAAAATCGCATCTTTCGGTCTGCCTGTCTGTCTAATCTATCTATATATATCCAGCTGGAGAATTTGCCTAAATACAGATTATGAAAAGTAATCTAAAATATTCAAATAAATACATAACAGATTCAAACACGGTATGCTGGCATTACAGTTTGGCAACCGATAAATATAAATTTGATTTGTTGATAAACAATAGTGAAATCCGAAGAGTTGATGCTGTTCAGGTACAATCATAAATACTGCCACAAGGGAACTTTTGATTGAGTACAGACCTTTAAAACACATTGTGCAGAAAGGAAAAAGAAAACATTGTTACACCTTAATTAAAAAGCTAATTAAGGCTCATTTTCAGCGTTGTCAAGGGTTCCATTTAGATTAATTCTTTCAGGGTTAAGAAATCAAAGGGGAAAATACACTTGAGCATTCTCAAGCTTGTGAGTTGTGTCTAAAATGATTGTATAGAGCTTCAAGAAGGCTGCATGTCTTTCTGTAGGATAGATTTTCACATTGCTTTTAAATTCTGTTATGGAAACTATAATGCTTTGGATCAGTTGCATTTGGTTTATTACATTTTGGATATAATGCATTTTTTAAATGTTTTATATCTATTGTTAAATATGTGTGTGCTTTGCAGTTCCCTATGTCTGATTGAGACCTTCTACTTAGCCATCTGATAAGCAGACCAAAGCTCCATCTGCTGACAAGATAGAAGACTGCATGTTATATAAATATTTTTTTTTTTGCCCCCCTGCTTATCTGATGCTGAGATGGCCACAGTGAAAATAATCACCCACACAGAGGATCCAGCATTTTCCTGCTGCGATCCTGTGCTCTGCAGCTGCAGCCAGGCCCCGCCCTACCATGTTCATCTGTGATGTCATTGGGAGGCTGTGCTGAATCTTCCGGGTTCTGGCACTGCCTAACGATGACACTCCGCTAGGCCCACTGCCCTCCTCTGTTAGTGAATGAGGTGACGTTCAGGGCTCCTGGTGCCTCCTGGGATGTGCATGTTACATATGCAGATAGGCACTGACATCATTCCCCTAAGCCAGTGGTCTCCAAACTGTGACTCAGGGGCTCGATGTGGCCCTACACATAACATTTATCTGGCCCTTGGGGCATTACTCCCCCAACTTTCAGCAACAGTTGGCCATAGTTCCTTTCACTCTATTCCTCCTACTGATACCAACGATGGAGCACTATTCCTCTCACTATCATCAATGATGGGGCACTATTCCTCCCACTGACACCAATGATGGGACACTATTCCTCCCACTGACACCAATGATGGGGCACTATTCCTCCCACTGACACCAATGATGGGGCACTATTCCTCCCTCTGATACCAATGATGGGGCACTATTCCTCCCACTGATACCAATGATGGGACACTATTCCTCCCACTGATACCAATGATGGGGCACTATTCCTCCCACTGACACCAATGATGGGGCACTATTCCTCCCACTGACACCAATGATGGGGCACTATTCCTCCCACTGATACCAATGATGGGGCACTATTCCTCCCACTGACACCAATGATGGGGCACTATTCCTCTCACTGATATCAACAATGGGAAACTGTTTACTCCCACTGACACCAGGTCATTTTCCAATGCCACTGGCTGCGATCTGGCCCCCGAAAGTTTGAAGGGCACTAACCTGGCCCTTTGTTTAAAAAGTTTGGAGACCCCTGCCCTAGGCAAATGACAGGATGAGAAGGGGGGCAGTTTTGTAAATTTAATTGCTAATAAAAAACCCCCCAAAAAACAGTATACGTTAAAAAAAAAAAAGATATATGTGCAGCGGAGGGTGGGCGTGATACAACAGAGCCAAGTCACTGAAATGGGTATAGATCCGCTTTAAAAAGAATGAATATTGTTCATAAGGCAAGATCTCTAACCAAGCAGCCTATTGTGAACTGATTTCTTTCTAAAGCGCGTGTTATTCAGTTCAGCCAGTTTTGCTGTAGCATACCCAGGGCACAGCCTCCACTGCAGCAAGAAGCACAGTTTGGTCAAGGACACCCTTCCCCAGTCTTCTGATCGAACAATGAAGGAGCAACAGATGAGTCATCACTCTGCTCCTGTCAGCAAGATCTCAGTAAGCAAGTGCACAATGCAGAGCCTGATTGGCTCTTGGTACTACTTCTCCCTCTCCCAGTCTGCTGTATAGGAGATGACAGGAGGCTGATATCAAGTAACTGATATACTCACACTAATTCTGTTTAAAAATACAAGATCTTTTTTAATGAACACATAACTGCATTATTTGGTGCATTATCTGCCTGGAATTCAGCTTTAAGCATATGTGCAGTCACTAACCTAGGAACTTGCAAAAGTTTTTTAAAATACCATACTGGAGACCCATGAGCCATCCCAGAGTTTTCTGGATCATTCTAGAAACCTGTAGGTCGTATCTAAGACCCATGGGAGTTACATGAGACCCATGGGCTATACTGAAGACCCATGAGTCATACTGGAGAGCTGCGGATTGTATTGGAGACCTGTGGATCATACAGGAGACCTGTGGGGCATACTGGTGACTCATGAGCCATATTGTACAGCCATAACCCATATCCGAGATCTGTGGGTTATAAAAAAAGACTTTTGGGCCACACCAGTGATCTGTGGGTTATACTACAGAGTTGTGGGTCAAACTGGTGACCTGTGGATTATACAAGAGGACTGTGGGCTATACAGGAGACTCATGGCCATACCAGAGACCTTTGGACCATACTGGAAACTTGTGGTCCATACAAGAGACTTGTATGGCATACCAAAGACTTGTGAGTTATACAGGAGACCTTTGGTGAACACCAGTCTCTTGAGAGCTGTCAGTCCTACTGGAAACCTGTGGACCAAACAGGTGACCTGTGGACTATATAGGAGACCTGTGGGCTATACACGAGACCCATGGACCATACTGGTAACTTGTGGACCATACCAGAATCCTGTGGGTTATACAGGAGACCTTTGGGTGACACAAGCCACCTCTGAGTCATACTTGTGGGAGTATAGGAGCCCTGGGTGGGTCATATTGGGGTTCTGTGTGACCTGTCAGTTGTATCGGAAACCTGTGGCCTATACTGAAGACCTGTAAGTCATACCAGAGACTTGTGGGCCATACTGTAGACCTGTGGGTCAAACTAAGAATGAGGGTCATACTGGAATTTTTGTGGGCCATATTGGACACCTGTGGGTCATACTGGAAACCAGTTGGCCAAACAGGTTGTTGACTATACAGGAGACTTGTGGGCTATGAAAGAGACCCATAGGCTATACTAGAGACCCGTGGGCCATACTGGAGACTTGAATGCCATACCAGAGACCTGTGTGTCATATAGGAGTACAGTGAGCCATGCCAAAGATATATGGGAGTTTTTATGAGTCTACTCTGCATTAAGACAGGACTGTAGGGGACAGGGATGGCACAGTGCTTGTGGGTCTGAGTTGTTTGTATGACGCTGCAGGTCTCTATTTCAAGGAAAAGAGCTGTATAAGCCGTGCTGCAACATGTAAAGAGGATCCTTCAAGAGCCTAAGGTCTATGTGAACAACACATTTGGTTATAAAGTTGATTCTTTCATTGGCCAGATTTTACATGATCACATTTGCAAAATTATGGACTAGATATGCTTTAGGATTGATGGAAATTGCACAGCAATAAGAAGCAAAACTTCTGTAATAATTCAGTGCTTATTTTTCTGGCAGAAAAATGGTCACAGTTATTGATCGCAGGTCTAAGATTTCCCTGCGCTTCTACAACATAAACCACTCTGGCGTCTTTTCACTTTAAAAATACGACCTTGCTTCATGTATTATGCACAAGGTGGACCTCTCTAATTTGGCAGCATAGAGGAGACAGATGAAAAATCCTTGCGTGCGTTATAAATGGACGTTTTTGTGGCGGGACAAAAAGCCACATTTGTTATGTTTGTGTTCCCCCGTGCCATCGTCATTTACACATACCCAACCGGAGTGGCTCATTAATCACTAAAATTACCAAACCTTTGCAAAGCCAGGTATCTGTCGGTAACAGCACACAGCCCACTGGAGCCATTAGATAACTCAGCCGCTGTTCTTATTTTGGGTTATAAATCTTTTTTGTGATGTTTTTTTGAAAGTTATATTAACAAGTTGAATGAATGAACTTATTCAGGGATACATTTTGTATTTGTTAGGAGAGATGGCAGTTGATGGGAACTAGCATGTCATAAATGGCAGGTAAATGTAGAATCAGCAGATATTAAAGTATAAATAAAGGCAAAACTTTTTTTGTATAGTGTTGGATAGAGTGGAGAGGGATTAGAACCCTTGTCAGATTTTAAGTGCTGTCTATGCCCCCATTAAGGAGATCCACCCTATTTGTCCTGTTTACCATGATCACTGAAAGTAAAAGAAAATCTAAAATGTTGTGTTGTTCCCCAGAATAGTAATAAAGGAGAAATCTTCCAATGAGGACACTAGTTCTGGTGACAATCAGGGATTTCCTAATTTTGGAGGGATTTCTTCTCACTTCCTGTTTTTGCTGCAGGACAGGAAGTGAAGGGAAATCTCCCCAATGGAACACAGATGGAAAAAAAAAGACCTGACATGGGTTTAACCCTTCCTTACTCTGTCCAACATGAAAAAAAGGTTTGCCTTTGGTTCTACTAAACCGAAAGTGTCCCTGCCCCCTTTAAAAAAAATTATCTGAATTGAAATTGTTTCCTTAGCTCTTAGGGAACTTTGTAATCTTTGCAAAGCAACAGGTGCTATTTTCAGGGAGTATCCTTTACTCCGGATTAAACTCTGTGGAGGCCCCTAGGCAGTCGAAACCTTGGGGCCACCCTGGCAGGATTCATAGTTGGTAAAGTTGAGTAAAGACACAAGTCCATCCAGGTTTCTGGAGGTTTCTCATGCGTGAGATTTAGTTAGATAACATTGAACCAAGTAGTGTGCACGTCGGCCGCTAAATGGAGATGACCATCACTACTAAACATTACACGGACGTAGGTTGTAGCAAACGTTTTTTTTTAAACTGACAGCTGAAGGAAGATGAGCTTTTAAGAGACAAACTGTGATTCTGATGTCTGTAGTTCATGTACTTCACGTTGTTATTGGGTACATTACATTAATATAGTATTTTCTCAATAGTTTTTAATGTAAGGTTTTCATTTCTTTGTGTTGATTAATTTGTTCTATCTTTTGTAAACAATTTAAGAAAGCTTCATATTAAGTTCAAATCAATATTCTTTTGATCCATTGTCGAAGGGCCCTTAAACTTTGTGGGGCCCGTAGACCGGTGCCTACTCTTCCTATTTGTGAATCTGGTACTAACTTTTCTTACCTTTCCCAAGCTCCCCTACTACCTAATCTGCTGCCATACCTGCTATTTTGGTGCATGGGGTTTTGGCCTTCACCTTGCTCCCCTATAATGTGGCACTTCTTGCATGATTGGCCAATCACAATGCTTTAGTGCTATAACGAGAACTCATGAAGGTGGAGGTTTTGCTGCGTGTTTGTCGTGGTCCTCAGGATCTCCTCACCAGGAGGTGAGGAAGCTGGGAAC
This sequence comes from Staurois parvus, assembly GCF_062004578.1. Classification (NCBI taxonomy): domain Eukaryota; kingdom Metazoa; phylum Chordata; class Amphibia; order Anura; family Ranidae; genus Staurois; species Staurois parvus. The sequence goes on from NW_028317889.1 coordinate 357,207, forward strand.
CAGTAGAAAATATAGCAGGTTGGGATCAAGCAGAAGAGTAGTCAGTAAACAAGGAAAAGGTCAGTAATGAGTGTTTGTAGGTTGGGCGTAAGCAGAAGCATAGTTGAGGAACAAGATGAAGGTTGGTAACAAGTGGTAGCAAAGACACAAATGGCAGCAGGAGTGACCAGAGTGAGATATTAGCTGGAGAGAGCACAATAATCTGGCAAACAGGAAGTGCAAAGGCATGGCTTAGATAGGAAGAACAAGGAGTTCAAGGCTCAAGAAAAAAAAGACATAAGGCAAGATTATGTAAGCAATTGGGAAGGGCACTGTCCAGCATCTCAGGTGGCTTAGCAAAAAGAACAACTGCCAGACACAACAGAGGTCCCAGGTTCAGATCCAGGCTTTGACATTGAGGTTGGTGGGGGGTTACATGGCTTTGTGTAAGCTGTGATTTTCTGTGGCAGCCAAACTTTCACTTGGGCTTTAAAATGGTTCGTAGGTTCAGTATGACACTACTGGCTAGAGATTTTCTTTAACTATTCAAAAAATAGTCAGTAAATGTAAACAAGAATGATCACTGACAACATGTAGATCAGGAGAAATTAGTCAAAACGATTTTCCAGCTTGTTGAGAAAGTATCCTTCGAACAGAAATCTCTGAGAAATCAATCATTTTTTGTGCAGGGCATTTACATCAAAGTGTAAACAATAAAACCATCCAACCAGTGATCAAAAACGTTCCCATAAGACAACTTCAAAGTGCTGGTTTGCTCACTTACGATCATTTTAATGAAGAATATTTGTTAAATGGTGCAAGAATCTTTATCTCATTTTCACCGATTCCTCACACAAATTGTTCTGTCTGTGGCTTTGCCTGCCAGCAGCCCGAGACTGCTGCAGATTTTCAGGCAGAAGCCTCATTCAGTCCTTCCAGGATCAATCCACCTCTGCGATTACAGTCTCCCGTGCGGTGAAAAGCAGATACAGCATGAGAGGAATTACAATAGTGTAGATAAGGAACATGTAAGATAAAAGCCCTGCATGAAACTCAAACATATTAGCTGTAGATTATCTTTAAGAGCAGAAATTAAAGCAGAGAGGCAATTCGAGTAAGTGGAATCATTAAATCTAAGCGGATAAACTGTAATTAATAAAAATCGACCGTGGCCTCGCGAGCTTACCTAGCAATACACAGCCATGACGGCCCATCTCTTTCCCTAATTGATGGAGCGCGTCAATATCACATTGCCCCAGTGAAATAAAAGACGCATGGCGGGTTACTGTACCTTCTGTGTGGGCGTTACGGCTTCATGTTATATGACATTGCCGTCCCACATGACAGCTCATATCATCTGTTCTGTGTCTCTGCTGTAGCAAGACAATATGTAGGGGACAATCGTTTTCAAGTGTTATAAAAATGAGCGATTCACTAGATGGGATATTTTATCGTAACTGTTTGTTATCTTATGACAGATCTATAGTATATATATTTAAATAAAATAATTCTAGATCTGCATGTAAATGTGATCAGCCCAACGTATTTTTAAAGGAGAAGTTTGGGGTTATAAAATAACAAACATATACAGTATACTCACCTCCATGCTGCAGATGTCCCTGCCAGCTCTAAGCCTGAGAACTGAGCAATCGTGAGACTGCCGATCGGTCAGTTCTTGGTCCACTCTAAGCAGAGAGCGGTGACTATCAGTCACCGGCCCTCTGCTCTTCCCCTCCAGCACTCACTAGAATGCCAGGCCGGGAAAGGGGTAGGAATAGCTGCCTCAGGCTCTCGGTGGTGTGCTGAGAGGCTGAGCTGGTTGCCAGTCAGCCATCGGGGTGGGTCCAAACAAAATGGTCAGGATCCTTGCACAGCCTGGAGCGGCTCTGTGATGGCTTTAGCCTGCTGTCAAATTATTCCGAGTCACAGGAGTGCACAGATAAGCACACTATTGTGACCCACAAGAGAGGAATGGCAAAAAAAGCATTGGCCATAATTCTCTTTTAGTCCTGATTCACCGCCTGTTCAGCGGTTCAAATTAGGTTTAGATCAGGTTCCGGACAAGTTTAGATTAGATTCAGGTCAGGATTTTATCCTGTTCACAGCTGATGACATGTGCGGTTTAGAAACGGTTCCCATAGAAGTCAATAACCTGTAATCCGCACCTGAACTGGACTGCACTGCTCATAAATCAGACAGGACTCTTATTCTGCACTGAATCCGCACTGCCGGACATATGTGAACAGGCACCATAGGAAGCAATGTTATTTCACACGTCAAGCGGATTGGATACGGTTCAAAACACATCCAATCTGCATATATGTGAACCAGTACTAAAATGCTTTTAATAAACCTCAATTATTTGCTACCATTTGGCCTGGTATATTAACCATTGAAAGAATTTTGTTGTGTCTGTTCTTAAAGGCTGATATCTGGATTCCCCACAACTGATCCCATCCAGGTTCCCTCCTATTTTCTCCTGTCCTTTCCCCCATCCCCTGTAACTGAGCACTGGCATTACAAAAGAATAATAACATGTCTAAATGCCCTTTAAGCACGCCAAACAATTATATTTTTTTATGTTCAGCCAAGGTTCCCCCCTTCCATGCTAGCAGAGTGGATGTACAAATACCTCTGTTGGGCTATTATCAGAATCCCAGGCAGCTGTCAGAAAACCTGAACATCTGCATCTGATAGGATGCAATTTTCATCCCAGCTCCTTCAAACTGTTGGATGGGCAGGAGTCAACAGCGTAACCTGCTAAAGGAATATCTTCTGATTCCTCAGGGACTGGATGAAATTTGCATAGTGTATGGCCAGCTTAACTTATTATCTTGTCACCTTACCTGTGCATCCTTTACGGTGAGGCCATCTTCAGAAAAATGAATTTGGAAGAAGAGTCTGTCGGTATCAAACTTCATGGCAAAAACTTTATCGAATGAGAGGGAGTCAACAGGGTAACCTGCTAAATGAATTTCTTCTGATTCATCAGGAACTGGATGAAATTTGCATAGCTTATGGCCAACTTATACTTATTATCTTGTTACCTTACTTGTTCAACCTATACGATGAGGCTATCTTCAGAAAAGGGAATTTGGAAGAAGAGTCTGTCGGTATCAAAGTTGGTGGCAAAAACATAACAACTTGCACTATGCAGATGACACAACGCTCATCGCCAGTTGCAAAGTAGATGTGCTGTATCTTTTGGGAAAATTCAAAGCCAAAAGTCGTAACATAGGACTAGAACTTAATATAGAACACAGAAAATGAGGACAACTTTGAGCTTGACGGGGACAGAATAGAAGTTGCAAAGCATTTTATTCTCCTGGGCTCTCTTATAAACAAGGAAGCAACTAGCAGTAGGGAAATATTTCGCAGAGGTGCACTTGGTAGCTACACCATGAAGACTCTCAATAAAGTTTTCAAATGCAAAGAGATTTCACTGGAAACAAAGATCAGACTTTATGTCTGTGCTGTAATTTCCCCAGTTGTCAATTACGGCTGTGAACGTTGGACACAACGGAAACAAGATAGAAAGAAGATCAACTCATTTGAGCTTTGGTGCTGGAGAAGAATTTTATGTGTGCCATGGATAGCCCATAGAGCTAATAGAAGGAACCAGGTGAAGAGGGAAACTGGCTACTAGGTGGTTGGACACATTGTCCACAGCTGTGAGGATGACACTAGAGGATCTCGCTAGACTAGCACAAAGCTTACTTCTTTTTAGAGCACTTATTTATCAAGTCACTAGGACTCGGACTCAAGTTGATGGCACTTAATAATAATGGCCAGGTTTAGTCACCTAAAGCCATGGTCACATGACACTCCAGTCCCAAGTCTCCTTTCTTCTTTTAATTAGAGGAGGTGGAGTCCTTCGTTTCAGGGTCCCTCCCAGAGTGAAGCTGAAGCACTTCAAGATCACTGTGAATGGGGTCATAGAATAGCATAGTTTTAAATTTCTGGTTCATTATGCCTTGTTGCTCTGAATCTTAAATCTTATCTTAAATATTCCAATCCTAACCCAATTTATCCATACTATGCAATGGTCAGGTGAGGTGGGGGGTAATAAAAAGCTACTCTTACCTTCCAATGTGCTCACTATCACACATATAATGCAAGGAGCAGGCAACAATTCTTCCCTTACAACAGATCTTTGGCTAAAAGAAAAATTGTGAGCAGGAAGGGATTTTTTTTCCAGGAGAGATGTATTATGTAGCTTCTTGGTTTTCTGTTCACATCTTCTTTAGAATATACATTGAGATTAGTCTCACCAGGATAAATGCACATTTGCAGGAGTTGCATCATTCCAGGCCTGTACGTCAGGATGGCTGAAGATGCTGAATCCATAAGAAGATGCCAGCAAGGGAGCTTGCGGATAACATTAGCTCCACATTAATTTGGATTTAGAATAGATGACACTTAAAATGAAACTGTAGTATTTTGTATAGCATTGGATTGAGTGAGGAAACATTAGAACCCCTTTTAAGGTTCTTACTCATGCTTTGAAAGGATAAGAGGACCTTTGGAAGCGCTGGCTGCTTTTTTAGGTCCAGGTAGCAGGCTGCTCAGTTGACCATGCCAAGGTCTAGGAAATGTGGAATCATGAGCACTTAAAGGCATATTAAAAAAAAAGTGAGTAACTAAACCCACATCAAAAAGAAAAATGTGCATTTATTAAAATTTAGATCCAGCATGGGCCATTGTAATGTCCTATTATCAGATTGACCTGTCAGAAACTCATTGTGTATATAAGAAGTTGTGGCGCTAAAAACAAAATAAAAAAATATGATAAACACTGAAGTCCAATCCAAAAGGCTTGAAGCATGTAAGAAAAAAGTCCCTCTGAAAAAACTCCTTCACCAACATCAATCACACTGCCTCTTACCGGAAAATATTGACCCCCAATTAAGGAAAGGTCAATATACGCTATGTGATCTCCTGAAGCAAGCAGCAAGCTTGTGAGCTCTTTAAATCCAGATCTTCGATATAAAGTGACTCAGGGATGAACCTATAATAAATATTATCCTCATAGAGAACAATCCAATTAATAGATAAAAAGGGATCCTCATAGTGTAGTATTTAAGAAAAAGGTAATGCCTCAATTGCAATAAACACGTACATCAATAATCATATAAAACAGCATGTCACCATATCCACTGGTAGTTTTTGTCTAACCGACAAGATGGCCACCACGTTGCGGTTCATGATGATGTCATACACTCCAACTCCTCCCTACGCGTTTTGTGATCAATGACATTGTCAGGGGTGTGGCTGGCATCAAAATATCACGCTATTTATTGAGGGAAGGAGGCCCCTCTTCTTTCTCTATTGTTAAGCAAACACCGAAACCGGAACGGAAAAGGACGGAAGCCCCAGGAACATAATATATCCTGTCCCAACTTCTTTTCTTTATGCAACCAAAAATTGTCAATCAGATAAAAATGAAACTAAAAAAATGTAATGATAATTACATAAACAGATACTAATAAATCCATTCCATAAATAAAACCATAAAAACAAAAGCCATTGCGCTAACGGCCATGGCGCCATCTTGTGGTCAATACAGATATATAGATTAACAATACATTCCATAATAAACTATGAGAACTAAAAAAATCATATAATAAATAATAATATAATAAATGAACATCTCATAACAACACAAAAGAATATATAAAAAGCATATAGAAAAGAAGAAACTATTTAATATATAATTTATCAACTGTTATTAATGAAAGCATGTATGTCCCATTGAATATGTGTGGTATATAGGATTTCAAAGTATAAATCCACCAGGTTTCCAATTTTGAAATTTCCCGTTTGATATAACTACCCCTCCAGTTCTTAGACAATGTATCGATACCCATAAACAGGGTTCCTTCAGGATTCCTAACATGATCTAGGGCGTAGTGTTTGGAAACCCTATGCTTGGGAAAACATTTTTTAATATTAGCAATATGCTCTTTTAACCTGGACTGTAATGTTCTTATAGTGCATCCAACATATTGAAACCCACATGGACATTGAATCAAATAAACCACATTCTTAGTGGTACAGGTGATAAAATTCTTAACCTTAAATTATTATTTGTAACCATAGATTGAAAAACCTCCATTTTCCTATTTTTACATATATTACATTTACACACAGAACATCTTCTACATGGAAAATATCCACTAAGTTCGTGAAACAAGGAAGGCTTCCGAGGAGCTATGACATTAGGGGCAACAAATAATCTCAATGGAGGTACTCCTTTAAATATAACAGTAGGAGCCTTTGGAAGTAAAGGTCCCAAGATTTTATCATTTCGCAATACCCTCCAATGTTTCTGAAAGATATTTTTTACATCATAGTACTGGGTGGAAAAGGATGTAACAAAGGCGGTTTTAAATGATTCATTAGATTCTTGTTGTAACTTAGGTAATAATAGATCTGATCTATCTCTCACATCAGCACCCTTAAACTCTGTATATCCAATATGTTAGGATCATAGCCTGTTTCTTCAAATTGTTGCCTTAACCGATTTACTTAAGTCAGTATGGTTCGTGCAATTCCTCCTAAGCCTAAGGAACTGGCTTTTAGGCACATACCTAAGCCTAGAGTAATGATGGCAACTCTTAGAATCGATGAAGTTGTTCCTATCGGTCTCTTTGAAAAAAGTGGAAGTAACAAACTTGTCCCCCTCCACTTTGATCCTGAGATCTAGAAAATGGATCTCTTCCCTACTTGACTCAAGTTGGAGAACAATCCCTCTATTATTATTATTTAAAGAGGAGATGAATTCATTCAACGAATCGACCTCCCCTTCCCAAATGAAAAGAACATCATCGATATATTTTTTCCAGAGTATTAATTGTGGGTAACTTTGTTCATAAATGACCTCCTCTTCCTACCTAGCCATAAAGAGATTGGCCATACTGGGAGCAAATTTGACTCCCATGGCCACCCCACACCATCAAACCAAAAGTAATTATGTCCCATGGCAAAGTCTAAAAGAGATAAAAATAAATTCCCTCTGAAGGTCAAGCAGTGAATCATCCCTTCTCAGGAAATGATCCACCGCTTCCCTACCATAGGAATGAGAAATAATGGTGTAGAGGGAGGCTACATCTGCAGTGGCCAGCATATATGATTGTTTCCAGAATGTTAATGAGTTGGGTGTCCTTCAAAAAAGATGGAGTTGCCCTCACCAAAGGCTGTAAAAAACTATCTATATATTTACCAACCCTAGAGGTAACTGAATCGATCCCACTAATAATGGGTCTACCAGGAGGATTATTGAGATCCTTATGTACTTTAGGTAAATAATATATGACTGGTACAGGCAGAGCCATAGGTACCAGGAAAGCTTTCTCTTTCCTATTAATAATTCCATCTTTATAGCCCCCTTCAACCATACTAAGCAGTTCCTTCTTATACTTGGTGGTAGGGTTGCCATTTAGAGGAACATAGGTATCCCTGTCTGATAACAAACGATACATCTCATGCTGACAAGCTTCTTTATCCAACACAACAATGCCACTCCCTTTATCAGCTGGACGTACTACCATGTCATTCTGACTTCTAAGGGCTTCCATTCCCATCTGGAATCTGACATCCGTTCTCTGTCTTGAGCGAAAGGTTCTCCAAATCTTTGAGGACAAGGTCCCTAAAAACAGAGATCGAAGAAGCCACATTCCCAGGTGGGTTAAACAAGGACGCATTAGACAGAGGTATCAGGAACGTATTGACTACATTTCTGAGCATAGTGGTCATTCTGGGGTTGATTTACTAAAACTGGAGGGTGCAAAATCTGATGCAGCTCTGTGTAGAACCAATGAGCTTCCCGGTTTTATTGCCAAAACGTAATTGAACAAGCTGAAGTTAGAAGCTGATTGCGCACCATGCACAACTGCATCTGATTCTGAGTGTTCCAGTTTTAGTAAGAGTCCATTCACACTTTGCGGTCCAAACTCGCATAATAAATCAAAATCCATGTTTTCCAGTCTGTGCGTCTTCAAGTGGCAGCGACTTGAAATTACTTCCTGCACTACTTTAATACGACTTTTGATAGGACTTTAGTCCACTGAATGTAAAGTCGAATCAAAGTCACGCTACAAGTCGCATCAAATTTGTGCTCCAAAGTCGCACTGGAAATCGGGTTACATTAAAGACGCACTGTGAATGGAGCCTTAATCTACCTCAAAGTGTATAAGAGGAAAAACATTTACTGTGATTGGTTCCACAAAAGACAGAAATGGAAAATCTCTCTCAGAGTAGTATCGTAATCCACATTATAACCCTGACCATCCCAGTCCTTCCCCACTCCTTGGACTTCGGGTTTAATGTGGCTGCTTTATTATTGCATGTACCACACAAAGGAGAGCATGCTTTGTCCCTCTCTTTTATTTATTCTGTAGCTCTTAGCAAAAAAAAAAGAATATGCTTTTATATCCGGTGCTGAACACACGGCACTACATAAGAGCATAGCCCTGAGTGCTTTTTTTTTTTCTCTCTCTCCAGGAAGTTTTCTCTGTACAAGTTTAAGAAAAAATCCTTTTAAAGTTTCGTTAAGAGATTTGTTTTTGCACTCTCGCCAATACAGAAAACCTGAGATGAACTCGTGTTTTCAAAGTAAAAAAAAAAAGCTGAAAGCAAAGAAAGAGCATTTATAGTAAGACATATCTTAGTACATAAGGTGGAGCAAGGATTCAAACGTCTTGCATTCCATAACACGTGTTTAAGCATTTTTACAGTTTTTTATGTTTAGCAGTGTGTTTGGACAGTTTGGTGGCTCATTTGAATTAATTGTTTGTGTGTGTTTTATGTATGTATAGGAGAGGGAAGATTCTATTTTTTTTTTTTGTGAGGCCCCATACATACATACAAGTGGTATACACCAATGCCTACAGGGTAGAATATTTTTTAAAATTAGTGTATCAAAATGCATTGGTGAGAATCAAATCATAGAAAATAATGCATGTTAGGTGCAGCTTAACCTCCCTAGCGGTCTGATTATGTCCGTATTTCTGTGCTCAAAGCGGTAAATGTTTTTGCATGCAAATATGTATTTTTTTATTGTAGACCTGTAATTTTTAGAAATAACTCACTGAAATCTGTCAGAGTCTGTAAGAGTCTAGTAAACATCCGGGGTATGTTAAAATTTGAAACACGAAATCATAAATTATAATTTAATAAATAATCATAAAAAATAATAATAATAAATTTAATTCAATAATATAATCAAACCAAAAACACTGAAATTTTAAATATAGCGCCAAGTTCGCACATCGCTCAGCAAAGTCGCAAAATAGTTTTCAGTGTCTGATGAGGAATTTCCCCCACGAATCATTATCACTCAATTCTGCAAGTAGTTCTGATTTACTATCGCTGTTCTCTAGCCGGTCTAAAACCGATTTTGACCTAAAGGGACGCTTTTTGGACGCCATGGACTTTTGTCAGTTTCCAGGCAGAAAGAACAGTAAAAATGCAGGCAGGGCGCCGGACAAAGCACTTGGGACAAAATGTTTGTGAAATGGTTTGATACAGGAATGTTATTCTATGTGATTTTAGTGAATTTAGTGAATGTCATTTTCAAATTTCCCACTGGTCCCGGCCTCCGTATGTCCCGACGTCGCAGGGGACGGTACCCAGAAGACAGATGCCAGCATCCACCGGAAGACATTACAGGGGACACTGCAGGAGGGACATCGCGGGAGCGCAGGACAAGGTAAGAGAAGAACAGATCCCAGAGCAACGCCGCATGGTAAGCCCGAGTGTAGCTCGGGGTTACCGCTTGTGGTGCTGAAACTTTACCCCGAGCTATACCCCGAGGAATACCGCCAGGGAGGCTATGGCCCCTTTCACACGGACGTTCCAATCACGTCCTCCTGCCTGTTTTTCAGGTGGAACTTCTATTCTCCTCTATGGAATGGCAGGTATAAACAGACATGTTTTCGCTTACACCCGCCAACATCCAATCCGATCCGCCAAAAAGAGACAAATCAAATGGCAATTGGATGGTAAATGAACAGGCAGTCCATCCCACCGCCCATAGAGGCCAGTGGGCTGTGTCTGTGTCCGTTCTGCTTCTCAGCAGGGAGTAGCAGACAGATCCTCTCCGCCGACCAAATGGATCCGCTGACGGGTCTGCCCCCCGGTGCAAAGGGCCTAAAAGAAAACTATAATGGTTTTGGGTCAGTTTTATTTTAATTAAAGGGTAACTCCACTTTCATGGAAAAAAAAATACCAAATACAAAAAATGTATATAGCATATACAATTGCAACACAAGTCATATTGTAATTGAATGTTATTAAAAATTAACTTTCCTTTTCAATCTGCAGCCGCTGTAATTTCTGCAAAGTGCAATGCAATATGGCTGCTTGGAGGTGTTCTGTACACAGATGGTATACAAAATACCTTCCAAAAATGTCCTGCTTGTATGATTGGCTCCCTAATTTTCCCAGAAGTTTGCACTAAGTTACAAGTCAGATTTTGGGCATCCCCTGCAACAAAAATGTCATTTTTGGTGAGATACTCCCAAAGGGAGATCACTTCTAAGGGTCCATTCACACCAGTCATTCTTTTTTTAACGCAGTGGCTGGAGTGCTGTGCGGTCCGGCGGGTATCACTGCTCTGTACTGCACTGCTGCTTTTTTTTTTTAAACAAACTTTATTGAAGTGTCACTCAGACAATAATAATATTATTTTATATTAATGGAATAACCGCTCAGCGCAGTCCCACCACATCTGGTGTGAATGGATCCTAAAGATATGTAGACCCTTCTACTTTCCTCATTAGAGCCATGCAGGTGCAGCAGTTGATTGATCATCTTCAAGTTACTCCAATTCACATTCACTCAGCACATGGACAAACAAACAGCTATTTCTTCAGAAAAACAAAAGGGAGAAATCAGCAAGAAAGTTAGTTAAAATCCCTGCAATGTACATAAATCACCCAGAAGGGAAGGTTTTTTCACAACAAAAGTGGAGTTACTCTGTAATTTTTTGTGCTGGTGTTATATATATATTACTCTCTCTATATACACACATCTAAAAACAATATTTTCCAGGTAATTCTTCCTAAAGCAGCAAAAGCCTGAGTAGAAAAGCCTGTTCCCTACCAGCAGCTGCAGAGTGGGATAGTGTAGGGAAGCAGTGGTCTCTATGCAGATGTCCGACGCACCGTAATGAGTTTGAGCCAGAGCTCTCCAATCATCAGAGAGCATGCACTTGGCAGATTGCAGAGTTATAGGTCTGACTAAGTAGTGGGTGTGTCAGTCGTCTGCATAGAGACCGCTGCTTCCCCTCAGAGAGCAAAGTCCCACACTGCTACTACTGGCAAGACCTGGAAGATCATTGTAGTAGCTCCAACTACCACATTGATTGTCAGCCTCCTTAGTGGAGGTATGAGATATGAATACTCATGTTGGTCCAAGTTGAGCCAATGTAACTATGCAATAAGGATCCTACCTAGACTTCAGCTTTAACCGTTTGCAACCGCGCTACAGCCGAAATACGGCTACAGTGCAGTTGTCCAGCTCTGGCAGGGCATCCTTGGATGTCCTCCCAGAACGCGCCCCCTGCATGCCCCCAGTGGCACTCATCCGGCACTGCCAGTGATCGCTGTGTCCTACGGCCTTTTACCACATGATTAGTTGTGTCCAATGGCACAGCAGATCAGAAAGTAAATACAGTTGCCGGTTATCAACAACACTCTCCGCATGAGAAAAGTACTGCTGATAACCGGCAAATGTGAGAGAGGAGATCTGCACTGATAATCACTGATTATCAGTGCCACTCATCAGTGCCCAGCAGTGTCACCCATCAGTGCCCATCAATGTCGCCCATCAGTGCCCAGCAGTGTCACCCATCAGTGCACAGCAGTGTTGCCCAGCAGTGCTGCACAGTAGTGCCACCCATCAGTGCCCAGTAGTGTCGCCCATCAGTGCCCATCAGTGTCGCCCATCAGTGCCCAGCAGTGTCACCCATCAGTGCACAGCAGTGTTGCCCAGCAGTGCCCAGCAGTGTCACCCATCAGTGTCCATCATTGCTGCATATCAGTGCATCATCAGTCCCACCTCATCAGCGCCACCTCATCAGTGCTGCCTATCAGTGCCGCCTCATCAGCGCCACCTCATCAGTGCTGCCTATCAGTGCCGCCTCATCAGTGCTGCACAGTAGTGCCACCCATCAGTGCCCAGTAGTGTCGCCCATCAGTGCCCATCAGTGTCGCCCATCAGTGCCCAGCAGTGTCACCCATCAGTGCACAGCAGTGTTGCCCAGCAGTGCCGCCCAGCAGTGCCACCCATCAGTGCCCAGTAGTGTCGCCCATCAGTGCCCAGCAGTGTCACCCATCAGTGTCCATCATTGCTGCATATCAGTGCATCATCAGTCCCACCTCATCAGCGCCACCTCATCAGTGCTGCCTATCAGTGCCGCCTCATCAGCGCCACCTCATCAGTGCTGCCTATCAGTGCCGCCTCATCAGTGCTGCCTATCAGTGCAGCCTCATCAGTGCTGCCTATCAGTGCCGCCTCATCAGCGCCACCTCATCAGTGCTGCCTATCAGTGCCGCCTCATCAGTGCTGCCTATCAGTGCAGCCTCATCAATGCACATCAGTGAAGGAGAAAGATTACCTTATTTTTATAATAGAAACAAAGAAATCCTTTTTTTTTTCAAATTTTTTGCTGTTTTTTGTTTATGGTGCAAAAATAAAAACCTCAGTGGCAATTAAATACCACCAAAAGAAAGCTCTATTTGTGTGAAAAAAATTATAAAAATTTCATATGGGTACAGCGTGGCATGACCGCGCAATTGTCATTAAAAGTACAAACATCGCTGAAAGCTGAAAAATGGCCTGGGCAGGAAGGGGGTATAAGTGCCCGGTATGGAAGGGGTTAAAGGCTCGGTCCACCTAAAACTGATATTTCCATTTTCAGCAGATGCTGGAGAGTTAAACCGCTGGACAGTCTCTGCAGATCTGCCCTGGGCATTGTGAGGGGTTCTCTCTCTCTATTACGATCGTATTGCTTTATGTTTTCTCATTACAGCTGTGAACCTCTTCCCCCCCACGGGATGCATTGAAGTTTTTCTGTAATTGCTTTACAGATACATTTAATTCTTAGAGCGATTTGCAATCCTGATCCCTGCAGCTGGGAAAGGACGGCTGCACACAGCCCTGCACTGATGTATCACCTGAAACAAGGTCTTTTCACAGAGTTTTTAGCACACGATACACGATCATTGCACACTCTCCGTCTGGATAATTGATCAGCACAAAGCAGGCTTTGAACGCAAGCCGTGTGAACTTCAGAAGTGACACGCCGAAAAATGCCTTTCGTCTCATGCCACAGTTGATGGACTTTTGCCATGTGGGAGTCTGATGATCCCTCTCTTTGTCTATCGGGAGGCAAAACCTAGGGCATCGCTTTCCCGGGGACTCTACCCGTCAGTTTGCCAACTGCATTCTGTGCTCCAGCTGGAGACAGGATTGTTCTGTTGAAAAGCAGAACTTATCAGTTCATCAACAGCAAACCGAGTTGGATGAAAGATCTTCGTTTCGTGAATAGGTGTATATTACATATTTCAGGTTTTCTTTTGCACCTGCAATTTGTGAGAGTAGTCTTCTTCCTGCTTTCAGTAACAAAGTGGAACTCCAACTAAATATATTTCCCACTTTGGAGGACTCTGAGGCTAGGTTCACATCTGTGCCGGTGGTGCCGCTGTGGATCCGCACGAAAATCTGTGCAGCCGCACCACCTGCACAAAGGACTGTGGACCCGCAGGTGGGTGCCATTAATTCTAATGGCACCCCGCCCGCACTGGAAAACACAACTGTACTGGGAACTGAGGTTCCCGCGCGGGTTGCGTTTTCAGAAGAAGTGCAGGGACTTCTTCCCTGCGTGTCACAGGGCAAGGGATTCCATTCAAATGAATGGGCTCTTGTGCCCGCGCTAAACGTGGCCTGCACGGCCGCATATATGTGAACCAGGGCTGATAGGGACAGGCTTGACACTGACATTACCTTAGAGGAGATGCAGGAGGCTATTAGAAGGCTGCAGGGTGGAAAGACTCCCAGGGCTGATGGTCTCCCAACCAGGGGCGGACTGACAACTCATGGGGCCCCTAAGCAATAGGGGATCATGGGGCCCCTGTGTCCTTGCCCAAACTCAAAAAATGAGGAAGGGTTGTAACAGCGCAAACACTGCAAAGTCCTGGGAAATGGTAGTATGGGGTGATGGTGGTATAAGTGGCTACTGTATGAAGAGCGTAGGATTCCGTGTGGCACTGAGGGCAAGGCTTCCAAATAAGCTGTAGCAACTTCTGTAGATGAGAAAAAGGAGAGAAGCGCCTCTAAGTGCAATAAGTCTTTTAATTCAAGTCTAAATGTAGAAACACTGACATGTGTGAAGTAATCATAAGCATAAAAACCGTGGTTAACAATAGTTATCGGTGGGGTGGTGACCCGGGTGAAGAGCCGTCATCTTACTGCGAGGTGGGGAGGTCAGCTCTCGGCTGGAACAGCGTGGTGGCTGGAGGGGAACAGCGGTGAGGCCGGCCTGCATGCACGTCCTCCCTCAGAGCCAGATGGAACGCACGCTGGAACGTAGCGGCGGCGTGGCCGTGATGACGTCAGATCCCAGGGTGCACTGCGACGCGTTTCGGAGCATGCACTGGCCGTGGAAGGCGAAAGTGCACTCCTTTTTCAAGCAAAAAAGGAGTGAAAAAGGAGTGCACTTTCGCCCTTCCATGGCCAGTGCATGCTCCGAAACGTGTCGCAGTGCACCCTGGGATCTGACGTCATCACGGCCACGCCGCCGCTACGTTCCAGCGTGCGTTCCATCCGGCTCTGAGGGAGGACGTGCATGCAGGCCGGCCTCACCGCTGTTCCCCTCCAGCCACCACGCTGTTCCAGCCGAGAGCTGACCTCCCCACCTCGCAGTAAGATGACGGCTCTTCACCCGGGTCACCACCCCACCGATAACTATTGTTAACCACGGTTTTTATGCTTATGATTACTTCACACATGTGAGTGTTTCTACATTTAGACTTGAATTAAAAGACTTATTGCACTTAGAGGCGCTTCTCTCCTTTTTCTCCCCAAGCTCAAAAAAGCCTATGAAAAAGGTACCAGGGGCATCCCAAGGGGCCCCCTACTGACCCCGGGCCCTCGGGCAGTGCCAAATGGTCAGTCCGCCCCTGCTCCCAACAGAAATATATGGTTGTAATCGGGCGGACTGACCATTCGAGCACTCGGGCACTGCGGGATCAGTAGGGGGGCCCCATGAAAGGCCCCTGGTACCTTTTTTATAGGCTTTTTTTGGGTGTGATTTGAGTGTGGGCAAGGAAACAGGGGTCCCATGATCCCTGGTTGCCTGGGGGCCCCATGAGTTGTCAGTCCGCCCCTGGTTGTAATACATATATGTGAACTATTTTATCTGCTAGAATAATTCTTATTGGATAAAGGCAGTCATATGATACACATAGTCCAGAGAGTTTACACTTGGGATGACAGAAATAACAAAGTACGAGGGGCGTTCACGTCAAACTGGAACTTTTGAGTTTATATATTAAAATTTTCAAGGAGTGGAAATTGCATTTATACTCCCCTGCTACCTTCAAACACTTATCCCAGCATTTAACTAATGCCTGGAAAGCTTCAGCATAGAACGATTTGTCAGGACACCTGAACCATCCTAGGACAGCCGGCTTCACTTCCTCATCATTGTGTTCTCCCTTCCCACAGAAAGATTCCTCTCTTGTGCAATTTCACAACAGGTCGTATCCATTATCCAGGATCAGGCATTCCACGTGCTGAATGTTCACAGGAAAGACAGGTGTAGACACTTACACTTAATCAGAGCTTTTTTTCAGGGTAAACACAGTTCCGGCACCTTCAGCACAGAATGTATGTAAGAGCAAGGAGTGCTGGGGTGTGCTGGAAAGTGCAGGTCTTTTGTTGCTGAGGAGGTCTATTGTTGCGTAGGGGGGGTTATATTGTTACTGGGGGGATCTATTGCTGCTGGATTGGATCTGTTGTTGCTGGGGTAGTTAGTTGCAGAGTCTACTGTTGCTGGCTGCTGACAAACCTATTGTTGCTGAAGGGCAGCTATTGTTGCTGGGGTGGATCTCTTGTTGCTGAAGGGGGGTATATTGTGATTGAGGGGGTATTTTGTTGTAAGGGGATCTATTGTTACTGGAGTAACTATTGTTACTGGTGTGGATCTATTGTTGCTAGCTGCAAGGGGATCTGTTTTCTGCTTTTTGTTTTCATCAACAAATTCCAAACAAATTACTTAGCACCACAAAATGACACTTTGTTCTGTAATTTGTGAAAGGGGCGGTACTGGAAGGTGGGTAGGGGGTGGAACTAAGAGACAGTACTCAGAGGTGGGTGGACAGCGGGGATAAGGAGTGGCTTGGAAGGGGGGAGTTCCTGCACCTATCCTCTGAGAAAAAAATCCCTGCACTTAATCCATTTAAAAATATATTTAATACATTATTATACATACCTTCATTCATTGGGCATATTTTTTATTTCTGCCTGGAGTTCAGCTTTAAATGGCCACAATATCTCTGCCCGTAATTTGTATAGAATAATAATAACCTTTCCAAATTGTGACTGTGCTTTTGACTGTTATAGGGTAACTCCACTTTCATGGGAAATTAAATAGCAAATTTAAAAAAATACAGCGTTACATTTGCAACACAAGTCGTATTGCCCTTGAATGTTATTAAAATTGATCTTTCCTTGATCTGCAGCGCTGATTTCTGTAAAATTCAGTTCAATTTTAAAATTCAGTTCAATCTGCAGCAATGATTTCTGTAAAATTCAGTTCAATCTGCAGCAATGATTTCTGTAAAATTCAGTTCAATCTGCAGCGCTGATTTCTGTAAAATTCAGTTCAATTTTGAAATTCAGTTCAATCTGCAGCAATGATTTCTGTAAAATTCAGTTCAATCTGCAGCAATGATTTCTGTAAAATTCAGTTCAATCTGCAGCAATGATTTCTGTAAAATTCAGTTCAATCTGCAGCAATGATTTCTGTAAAATTCAGTTCAATCTGTGGCAATGATTTCTGTAAAATTCAGTTCAATTTTGAAATTCAGTTCAATTTTGAAATTCAGTTCAATCTGCAGCGCTGATTTCTGTAAAATTCGGTTCAATCTGCAGCAATGATTTCTGTAAAATTCAGTTCAATCTGCAGCGCTGATTTCTGTAAAATTCGGTTCAATCTGCAGCAATGATTTCTGTAAAATTCAGTTCAATCTGCAGCGCTGATTTCTGTAAAATTCGGTTCAATCTGCAGCGCTGATTTCTGTAAAATTCAGTTCAATCTGCAGCAATGATTTCTGTAAAATTCAGTTCAATCTGCAGCAATGATTTCTGTAAAATTCAGTTCAATCTGCAGCAATGATTTCTGTAAAATTCAGTTCAATCTGCAGCAATGATTTCTGTAAAATTCAGTTCAATTTTGAAATTCAGTTCAATTTTGAAATTCAGTTCAATCTGCAGCGCTGATTTCTGTAAAATTCGGTTCAATCTGCAGCAATGATTTCTGTAAAATTCAGTTCAATCTGCAGCGCTGATTTCTGTAAAATTCGGTTCAATCTGCAGCGCTGATTTCTGTAAAATTCAGTTCAATCTGCAGCAATGATTTCTGTAAAATTCAGTTCAATCTGCAGCGCTGATTTCTGTAAAATACAATGCAATATAGCAACAGATGGTGTACATAACGGCCCCAGAAAAGTTTTCGGCTTGTGTGATTAGTTCATTGATTTTCCCAGAAGTCTTCACTAAGTCAGATTCTGGGCATCCCATGTAGCGAAAATGTCATTTTTGATGAGCTACTCCCAAAGGGAAATCATGTCTAAAGGGATGCAGACCCTGCCACTTTCCTCATTACAACACTGCAGGTGCAGCAGCTGATTGATAATTATAAAATCACTCCCATACAGCATCACTTTGCACATGGACACAGACAAACAGCTATTGTTTCAGAATAACTAAAGGTAGGAATCTGCAACAAAGTTTGTTAAAACCCTTGCAATGTACACAGATGACCCAAAGGGGAGTCTTTTCTCAAATGTTTCTCTAAAAGTGGATTTACTCTTTAAGTACACGTGACTTTTATTTTTAAGACCTGTGGCAACTTTTCCTCACTTCCATGTGTCAGTTTGTTCTCAGTCTACACCTTCTTCGTGTATTGCAGACTTCTATAGAAGAACTCATCTGAGCTGTAAGAGAGCTTGGTAAAAAGTTTGATTCTGAGACAAGACAATCCTTCTTCTTTTCCAGCCTCGTAGTTCAATTTGACCGCTTCCTTTGCAATTTCAACAATGTAATTTTACGCTTAGTGGAAACATAAACAAATATTTCTTGGTGAGCAGCGAGGAGGAACACGAGGATTTAATAGCTTCACCTGCGGCAGTTTGTCTCCTCCTCGGAGTCCCTATGGGGTTGTTTGTCAACTGCTGGGAGAGAAGAACTTGTTTTATGAGGCCGCCAAACACTTCTCAAAGTTTCGAAAAGGAAATAACCGATTGTGTGCTGACATGATCAGTAAACCTGAATGATGCAATGCTTTTATGTATAGCAAGAAGATCTAAGATATATCTGTAACATTTTCAGGCCTTTGTAGTAAATCAGGCCCTGGGCAAGGAGCTGGTGGTGTTGGGGGGCAACAATAACTTTCTGTCAGGTAGAGGAAACAACATGGGAGTTCTCACCTTTGCCCCATCCGCTCCACATCCTTCTTCCAAAGTTACAAACTGACAGCGGTAGCTCACCCAAGGGGCATCTGTGACTTCTTCTGACCCCTTGAAACAGATCGAATGGTTACAAAGGGCTGATCAATAGTCCTGCCTTGACTACTGAAACTCCCTCCTCACTGGCGTAACCTTACACAGGCCATCCCTCCTTCAGTCTATTATGAATTATTATTATTATACAGGATTTATATCGCGCCAACAGTTTGCTCAGCGCTTTACAATATAAAGGGAGACAATACAGCAACAATACAGTTCAATACAAGAGGGTTAGGAGGGGCCTGATCCTGGGAGCTACTGCTAGACTAACACACCTTACTAACCGATCCGTGACTGCTGCCCCTCTCTGCCAATCTCTTCGCTGGCTTCCACCAGCCCAACGTATACAATTAAAAAAACTAACCACAATATACAAGGCCATTCACAGCATTGCCCCCAACTGCATCTGCAGATATCGCCCAAACCGTCCTCTCCTCTCACGACCTCCTGCTCTCCAGTTCCCTTGTTACCTCCTCCAACGCTCACCCCCAGGACTTCTTCAGAGCCTATCCGGTTAGCTCCTACCCTGTCCATCTGTAGACGATCCTTGAAAACTCATTTATTCAGGAAAGCCTGAAACTGTACTTGAGTCACTTCCATCAGATCATCCCCTGCAGCTATTACCTTTTGTACCACCTCCCTTTAGATTGTAAGCTCCATGAGCAAGGCCCTCCACTTCCTTCTGTATCGAACTGTATTGTATTTGTACTACTCCCCTTATATTGTAAACTGTAGGCGCTATATAAATCCTGTATAATAATCATCATCAAGCTTCCTTTTCAGCATGTTACTTCTCAAATAAATAGATGTTTTAAAAAAATAAACTCAACCTGATAGTTAAAGTCCTGCAGGACTGTCCCAGGATTCCAACAAAATGCTGGCATCCCATGAATCTGGGCGTCCAGTACTGGAGCATTTATTCGACACTCGGATATACACCTTTGCACACCTTGCTGGGTAGAGTGATCTCCTGCCTGGTAATATGAGCATAGTTCTGGTGGTGACCCATTCTACATGAGCTTGTAAAATTTGAGGGGCCCTAGAGATGGTGACTATGGGGCAATACAGCACTGTAGCCATGGCTGACATTGAAGAGGATATAGCTTCTGGACCACCATGGCTGCCACTTCTACTTTCTTACCCATAATGCCCAGTTACTAGAAACATGGAGCTGGCATTGTGAAGGACTATCCTGCTGGAGGACGAAACTGCTAATTGGCTTTTATTATGAGTAAGAGAAAGGCGTGAAGAGAAAAATAACCAAAAAACGGTCAAGTTTTCCATTTCAGACCTTTAACCACTTGAATACCAGCCTGCAATACCCCTTTATTACGGGCCATTTTTCAGTTTTCAGTACTGTGGTAATTTTCTTGACAATTACAGTACCTGGTCATGCAGCACTGTACCCAAATACATTTTATATCATTTTTTGAAAACATATATAGCATCTTTTTGTGGTTTTTAACTGCTTCCCCACCGCCCTATAGTAAACGTACTGCTACAGTGTGGCAGGCCTGTGAAAAATCACGTATATATATATATATGTGATTGGCATTTCCCGGTAGGAAGCGTGTGCGCGCCACCCTACCCATGCTGCCATTGGTGGCTAGGCATGTCAATCACCGTATCCCTGCCGGAGATTCCCCACCGATCGCAGTGCACAGCTGACAGGGGAGAGACCTGTGTGTAAACCATACAGGTCTCTCTCCTGCCAGCAAGGACATGCTGGTTTGTATTTCTCTGCACAGCATGCCTCCCTAGTAAAACAGCACACACCACAGTTACCCCTTTAATCGGCCAAAAGTTAACCCCTTCTCGCCCAGTGTCACTAGTACAGTGTCTGCTTTTTATTAGCACTGATCACTGTATTAGTGTCACTGGGGATGTCAGTGGCAGTTGGTCAGTTCCCACCAGGGGTGGACTGACAACTCATGGGGCCCCCGGGCAATAGGGGATCATGGGGCCCCTGTGTCCTTGCCCACACTCAAAGCACACCCAAAAAAGCCTATAAAGTACCAAGGGCATTTCATGGGGCCCCCTACTGACCTCGGGCCCTCGGGCAGTGCCCGAGTGCTCGAATGGTCAGTCCGCCCCTTGTTCCCACCCAGTGTAAGAATGCCCGCCGCAGTCCCGCTATAAGTCGTTGATCGCCAATACTAGTAATAAAAAATTCCAGTATCTATACCGCCATTTGTAAGACTCTATAACTATCACGTAAACCAATTAATTTACACGTATTTGGATTTTTTTTAGCAAAGACATGAAGCAGAATAAATTTTGGCCTAAATTTATGACAAAATTTGATTTATTACATTTTTATATTTGACACGTTTTATAGCAAAAAAGTCTTTTTTTGTTTATAGCGCAAAAAAATAAAAAACACAGAGGTGATCAAATACCACCAAAAGAAAGCTCTATTTGTCGGAAAAAAAGGACATAAAGTTCATTTAGGTGCAGCGTTGCATGACCGCGCAATTGTCAGTTAAAATAAAGCAGTGTCCCAAAAAATGGCCTGGTCAGGAAGGGGGGGGGGGGGGTAAATCCTCTGGAGGAAAAGTGGTTAACAAAAGGCCCAATAAGACAGTGTTAATCTCAGCTGCTTTATTAATAGCTGTGTGTAGCATGAAGGGTTAATGCCGGGCTGTGTTGCTTAGCAATAGCAGTGAGTATTTTTGCACCGGGCTATAGGCGGTGGTGGTAAACAGTACAAGACTGGAAAAGTTAAAGGATGTGTGCATCAAAGCACCTAGCATCAATAATATATCACTATGTTTTATTTATAAAATGCCAGCGTGCTTTGCTGAGCCGTACGATGGGATTTTCACGCGCTGCAGACGGCTGTCAGATGCCGGTCCCGTTTATAAAAATCATCACTTCTCCCGCTTTGCTATTATTTCGTGTGATTCCTTCAGTTTTTCTAGTTGTTTATGAAGTGCCAGAAGTCAAAGTTCTCAAAAGTGGCTGAAATTTGCTAACTTTTTTGATGTCTTGTCCTTTTTTTTTTTGCTACTATTTTATTAAAATGATAAAATACCGAACCGCTCACTGAAAAATAAAAGTCCGATACAGCAGCAATGACAGGTGTCACCGCAGCAGGATGGATGCAGGAGTGCTGTCTAGTGATATGTTAAAGTGTATGTCAGAGTAAAATATAAAAACATATTCATTACATTTCTGCAATACACGCATATTTCCCTCAAGTATATTTTCGTTATTCAGAGATTCAGATGTATCCGAATTTCTGAATTAAAACAGTAACAAATGTAATCAAATCTGAAATTATTATTATTATACAGGATTTATGGCTCCAACAGTTTGCTCAGCGCTTTACAATATAACAGGAGACAATACAGCAACAATACAGTTCAATACAAGAGGGATAGGAGGGCCCTGATCCTGGGAGCTTACAATCTAGGAGATGCTATTATTATTATTATTATTATTATACAGGATTTATGGCGCCAACAGTTTGCCCAGCGCTTTACAATATAACGGGAGACAATACAGAAACAATACAGTTCAATACAAGAGGGATAGGAGGGCCCTGATCCTGGGAGCTTACAATCTAGGACTGGGGGGGAAGGACTGGTAGGTAGAGTAGAAGATTCCATTATTAGCTGAGGGCAGGATAGGGTTCCCTGAAGAGATCGGTTTTCAGAGATCGCCTAAAAGTGAGCAGAGTAACAAAAGGAAATGTCCGAAATTCAAATCGAATTAAAAAAGAAATTGAATTTGAAAAACAAATTTGAAATATAAACATACTGCTAAATATTGCTGATTTCCTTCAAAGACTATGAGTATTAGTGTTAGAATAAAAAAATCTTCCGAAATTTTGGCTTTAGAAAAAGAATATATAAAAGAATAGAATGGAAAATAAAATAATAGAATAGAAAGGAATAGAATAAAATAGAAAAAAATAGAATAGAGTTGAATAAAATAGAACCAATATATCCGTCTTCTGACATTCAAATTTTGAAAAGAATAGAATAAAACTGAATAGAAAAGAATATAGATAAAAAGAATAGAAAATAAAATAATTGGATAAAACAGAATAGATAATAAAGGAATAGAATAGAAAATAAAAGGATAGAATAAAAAAAGAATAGAATAGAATATTAAAGAATATAATAAAATAGAATAGAAAATAAAGGAATGAAACACAATAGAAAAAAAATAGAAAATAAAAGATTAGAATGGAATAAAAAAAATACATTAGAATAGAATAGAATAAAATAGAAAGAATTTAGCTGTCTTCCAAAATGCGAATTTCGGAAAGAATAGAACAGAATAGAATAAAAAAGAATAGAGTAAAATAGAACAGAATAGGATAGAAAATAAAAGAACAGAATAAAATAGAATAGAAAATAAAGGAGCAGAATAGAAAAGAATAGAATAGACTATGAAAGAATAGAATAGAATACAGAAACAATAAAATAGATTGGAATAGAATAGAAATTCTTCTGAAATTCAGAATAGAACCAGCTATTCTTCACAATGAATGTGGATCGATTCTATATTTTTGATTTGAATTCGATTCAAATGCTTTGAATCCACTGGAAAAAGTCTAATCCAGTCGAAAATAAATAAACAAAATCAGTAACATGGCCCCCAAGCTCTCCTGACCTAAATCCAATAGAACACCTCTTGAGTGTCACGTTCCTGTCCATCCAACGCCTCCAGGTTGCACCTCAGACTGTTCAGGAGCTCAGTGATGTCCTGGTCCAGATCTGGGAGGAAATCCCCCAGGACACCATCCGTGGTCTCATTAGGACCCTCCCCCGACGTTGTCAGACATGCATACACGCACGTGGGGGCCATACAAACCACTGAGGACCATTCTGAGTTGCTGCAATGACATTTCACCAACATGGACTCGCCTGCTGCATCATTTCTTCACTTTGATTTTCGGGGTGTCTTTGAATTCAGTCCTCTGTAGGTCGATCATTTTCATTTCCATCAAACGATGGGGCGTCCTTTACGTTCCTAACACATCACCCCGTCCATGTCAGTATAGAGATCCAGCAGGAGATCCGTCCCAATTGAGATCTGATGGGTTTTCAAAGTCTTCCTTTTTTTTTTTTGAGCCGTGTATTACATTTTTGTTTTGGGGTTTAACATCACTTTATGACTGGATTCACCTTTCAATACACATTTTTAGCATTGGCGCATTATCATACCCAGCCCTTGCCCTCAGTAGGCGCGTTGATACATCAAAAATGGAACACATCCCGCCCCATCGCACAGACGCGACCTAGCGCCATTTACAATCATGGCTGACACTTCAACACGCGCCGACTTATATAAAATAATAAATATCTAAATATATTGGAAGTGGTCATGCAAATAATTTTTAATCATTTGCTCGCCGTTGAAACGTTTTTCAAATCAGGAGGATAAATCTCTAATTTTGCACTTGTACTTCATTGGTTTCTGGCGGTTTATAAAAGCCATCTGCATCACTTAATGTTCTGCTGACACACTGGAAAGGTGACATTCTGTTTGTATGTTACAAAGAAGACTATCGACTGCACATAGCACTCCGTGAATAACAACACGGGCTGCGGACGGCCCTGGCAGTCCTGTGCGGCGTTTGGCATTCCGCTGCTTTTTCTTGTAGGGTCCCCGAGGACACCCCTAATTGTGTTTATCATGTTCAGGGCGTAGAGCGCAGTCAATATGGATCCTGCTCCTAACAAATAGGATTGTTAGTTCCATTTAACTTATACACAGGAATCAGAAAGCCCTGGCTTTATCTTTGGTTCCTCCTGGAGTGTGCGTTGGGTTTAATTGGAAGACATGAGTCATTTGTAAACTCAGTTAAACTGCATTTGTACATTAAAAAAAAAAAAACACATAAAGGTACTACAGAAAAGAATTAGAATTTAGCTGAGCCTATTGCAGCATATGTGGAACTGCACGGCATCTGAGCGTCACAAACCAAAAACGCTCTTTCATTCATTTTTGATATTTAAAGCAAACTCCCCCATCCATCCATATCTCCATGTTTTATTTTGCTGAGAAATAACTTTGAAAAACACCCCCCCGGCATTTCTGGCAGTGACCATCTTGAGTAAGGGCAGATGATTCATGTAAAAATAAACAGCGCTCAAAATATTTAAGAAAAATCAAATATTAAATATTATAAATATATGAGTATCCAGCAGCAATTGCAGCAACATAGGATATCCCAAAACCCAGTATAAGCAAATATAGATAGACAGGTGCAGTGCTAAAAATCAGCCAAAAACATAAAATTACTCCACATTTATATGTATACGGTGCTGTTGCACCAATCGAAGATGTAGATATACAGTCTAATTATGCGTGAGAAAACGTGAAGGCTTGACTCGGAAAGGTCAGCAAAAACAGATGGTGAAATCCAACTTCATCACTAATAGTATAAGTCCTTGTGATGCGACTCCGTGCGCCAATCATATAAAATGCGCACTCACCAGATGCACATGGAATTTGTGCATTTTTTAAAAATCAGCCGATTTTCGACCCGTCTATGGCCTGCATTACTGTAACCTGGTATCAGCCTCTTGCAGTCCCTGCACAGCAGGGTTAGATTGTGACAGGATGAAGCAGAACAAAGAGCCAATCAGTTCATTTACTGACAAGAAGCATGCTGATAAGAGGAGAGAGCAGAGTGACATAGAGCTGAGCTCATTACTGTGCTGTTTCTCCTTTCCTTGTCCAGTCAGGCTGGGGGGAGGTGGTTCCATGATGACCTGGGCTCAGAGGATGTGTGTTGAATAATGCTTGCCATCAGAATGAGGACATCTACCTGGGTAATCTCTGGATCAAAGCAGAATATTGCAGCAAAAGCTGGATTTGGTGTTCTAACTTTTAATAGGCTTTTCATATTTAGCTGGTTATTTTTGGCTGGAGTTCTGTTTTAATCAGCAGCAGAGTTTTGCAATTTCAGCCGGCATCTTGATGAAGTTGAAATCTTACATCAGAGATATCATCAGATAGGAGGAGATGGTAAGTGCTTGTCTGCCCCCATGGAGCCAGACACTCGCTCTTCATTAGGGAGATGGATTTTGGGTGGATATGGGTGCTTCCTAAATGCTTTGGGTGTCTTGTAGTCGGCAGCGGTGTCATCTGTGGTATAAATAAGCCGAGAAATCACTCTGCAAAATGCTTAGTCAATGGCTTGTGCTTTAATTAGAAGTCGGGATTGTTTTCAGAGCTGAGAGGCATTTAGAATGTTTGGAACGTCTGCTAGAGACTTAGAAGCCTCTAAATCATCTCTGCTGTCCGCTGGGACAATAATGAATTCTCATACTGGCGAGTGCAAGGAGGTGTGTGTGTGTCTGCATGGAGGAAGAGCAAGAGAGAGAAAGGGGGCTAGAAAAAGTGTGAAGAGAAAGATTAAAGTGTTACTAAACCCACAGCACTAAAATCAGTCTGTATACGTAGTAAAGCATGCTTGTTATACTCACTGTGAAACCTAAGGGGTTAATCCTCTGCATAAGGTAAAAAAGGCTGTTTGATCCTGTCTTCTCTGATCCTCCCCTTCTACTGTCCCCAATCCATCTGCTGATAGTACAGAACCCTAGGAGGCCCTAGGAGGCACTTTGCACATGCTCAGTTTGGTGTGTATTTCTGGAGTTTTTTTTCTGGGAGGGTGCAAGGGGTCATGCAGCCTCATAGGACAGTCCGAGGAGAATGAAATCCTACAAAATTAACAGGTGCTCGGCCGGACACTGATAGAAGTCACAAGACTGCTATATTCTGCTAATGAGAAAAGGTATTTAGCAGTTCATACTTATTAAAATAATTGCATTTTCATGTTCTGTGTACTATGGGAGATCAGATATAGTGAATGCGGGGTCCGAGGAGACCGGATATAGTGAATGCGGGGTCCTGGGAGATCAGATATAGTGAATGCGGGGTCCGGGGAGACTGGATATAGTGAATGCAGGGTCCGGGGAGACCGGATATAGTGAATGCAGGGTCCGGGGAGACCGGATATAGTGAATGCGGGGTCCGGGGAGACCGGATATAGTGAATGCGGGGTCCGGGGAGAGCGGATATAGTGAATGCGGGGTCCAGGGAGAGCGGATATAGTGAATGCAGGGTCCTGGGAGATCAGATATAGTGAATGCAGGGTCCGGGGAGAGCGGATATAGTGAATGCGGGGTCCGGGGAGACCGGATATAGTGAATGCGGGGTCCTGGGAGATCAGATATAGTGAATGCGGGGTCCGGGGAGACTGGATATAGTGAATGCAGGGTCCGGGGAGACCGGATATAGTGAATGCGGGGTCCGGGGAGAGCAGATATAGTGAATGCGGGGTCCGGGGAGACCGGATATAGTGAATGCGGGGTCCTGGGAGATCAGATATAGTGAATGCGGGGTCCGGGGAGACCGGATATAGTGAATGCGGTGTCCGGGGAGAGCGGATATAGTGAATGCAGGGTCCGGGGAGAGCAGATATAGTGAATGCAGGGTCAGGGGAGAGAGGATATAGTGAATGCGAGGTCCGGGGAGAGCGGATATAGTGAATGCAGGGTCCAGGGAGAGCGGATATAGTGAATGCGGGGTCCGGGGAGAGCGGATATAGTGAATGCGGGGTCCGGGGAGAGCGGATATAGTGAATGCAGGGTCCGGGGAGAGCGGATATAGTGAATGCAGGGTCCGGGGAGAGCGGATATAGTGAATGCAGGGTCTGGGGAGAGCAGATATAGTGAATGCAGGGTCCGGGGTTTAGTAACACTCTAAGGGGATAAGTAGGGAGAAGGAAGGGAAGGAGAAAGAGGGGAAGGGGGGTTAAGTGATTACTGAAACAAAAGGTAAGAGGAAGTGAGAGTGAGAAAGGGAACAGAAAGAGGGTCGACCCTGGCCTGAGGAAGCGCGCGCATGCTCCGAACGTGGGCCATTCTGGAAATCCGGCTTGTGCTGTGACACGATCTGTCTGAGCCTCCCTGCACCTCTCTGCTATCCCCCCCCCCCCCCCCCCGAGCCCTGAAAACCACTGGCGCGACAGGTACCAACCAGAAGCACCACCGGACACTTCTGTTATATCATGACATGCTTTTTATCTTCTACTCTGTTGAGTACATTTTTACTATTTAACATGTGAGCCTTTTAACCATCTACACTTAGAGCTGCGCCGCTGTCTCTCTTCTCTATTTTGTGCACAGGAGTACCTACAAGCTCTTACAGCTGGCCGCCTCCTCCCGCAAGACTGTACACCCATATATCCTCTGTTTAAGTTTCAACTGAATCACATTCGCCACATGGACCTTTTTTCTAATATATCATACTGCGGTCTACTCCCCATCCCATACTGGGTTGATGTTCTAAGCGATCCCCAACTTCCACTATTTGCATCATATTAGTACCAGGTTGGGTTCCTCAGGATTTCGCCACCAGGAGGTGAGTAAGTCGGGGTCCAGTAGCAGATATAGCAGGTTGGGATCAAGCATAAGAGTGGTCAGTAAACAAGACAAAGGTCAGTAACAAGTGGTGCAGGTTGGGATCAAGCAGAAGAGTAGTCGAGGAACAACCCAAAGGTCAGTAACAAGTGATGCAGTTTGGGATCAAGCAGAAGAGTAGTCGAGGAACAACCCAAAGGTCAGTAACAAGTGATGCAGTTTGGGATCAAGCAGAAGAGTAGTCGAGGAACAACCCAAAGGTCAGTAACAAGTGGTGCAGCTTGGGATCAAGCAGAAGAGTAGTCGAGAAACAACCCAAAGGTCAGTAACAAGTGGTGCAAGTTGGGATCAAGCAGAAGCGTAGTCAAAGAAAAAGCCAAAGGTCAGTAACAAGTGGTGCAGGTTGGTATCAAGCAGAAGAGTAGGCGAGGAACAAGCCAAAGGTAAGTAGCAAGTGATGCAGGTTGGGATCAAGCAGAAGAGTAGTCGAGGAACAACCCAAATGGTCAGTAACAAGTGGTGCAGCTTGGGATCAAGCAGAAGAGTAGTCGAAGAACAAGCCAAAGGTCAGTAACAAGTGGTGCAGTTTGGGATCAAGCAGAAGAGTAGTCGAGGAACAAGCCAAAGGTCAGTAACAAGTGGTGCAGCTTGGGATCAAGCAGAAGAGTAGTCGAAGAACAAGCCAAAGGTCAGTAACAAGTGGTGCAGTTTGGGATCAAGCAGAAGAGTAGTCGAGGAACAAGCCAAAGGTCAGTAACAAGTGTTAGTGAAGATACTGGCAGCAGCAGGAGTGACAAGAGTGAGATATTAGCTGGAGACAGCACAATAATCTGGCAAACAGAAAGTACAGAGACATGGCTTAAGCCAGGAAGTTCATGGGAGGAGCAAAGAGTTCAAGGTTCATGAAAAACAAGGTACAAGTCAAGATTGTCTAACAAACCAGAATGGAGCTGTCCAGCATCTTAGGTGACTTAGCAAGAAGAAGTCCCAGGTTCAGATCCAGGCCCTGACATTTGTACTGGGGTGGGTGGAATCTGATGGGGAACTGAGAGACTAGTTCTCCATCAGGTCCACTTTACTTTTGAGTGACAGCGCACGTCAGTGGGTGAAACCATAGTCGTCATTCAGCCCAATAGCGGTTTTTCAATCTGCTCACTGCCGTGCACTGTCAAAAGCAAGGCAAACCTGAGGGGGAACTATTCTGTCAGTTTAATTTCCTACATATGATCGTTGCCATATTTGGGTGGTGACATCACCTATAACCCCAACCCTTTTTCTTATATTTAGCTTTTGGCTGGGGAATCTGTTCAGTAAGCTGTCACATACATGGCACAAGCATGACCCACTCTGACTATTAGTGTACTTCTGTACTCCACCTCAGAGGTTGGTCACACAAGTTTTCTAATCTGAGAACTGGCGGTAATTCTTTAAGAATTTGTCAATGCCATTGCGACAGATTCCTATAGTAGCGGTAGGTCTATCTGAATCTGCTAGCAATGTTACTAGCCCTGGCACAAACACTTGCCTGAATTAGGCGCAGGTAATTTTTAAGGGAACTACCATTAAAAAAGTGCTGTTCTGAATTCCCCTGTATGTGTTCTAAAATAGTTTAAAGACCTGATGGGAGTGTAACACCTACTGGTGTTCTATGAGTTTACAGTCTCTTTCACAAAACAATGCACTATAATTTTTAACAAGTATGTTTGCTTCTAGTGCACCCCATTACAATTCTGTACTGGACCCCCTCAGCTCAACAGTTTGTAATAAGAATCTCAGAAGTACAGTGACTTTATTGCCATATGTTGTTAATTTTTAGAGTTGATCTTGTCTTGATGGAGGTTTACGAGTTGCTGTGAGTGCCGGAGACATGGACCCGCTATATTTAGCTGTCTATGGTGGACTATGGGGTTGGAGTTTAGGTAGTCATGGTGACATATTACAATTAAGAGATTATTTTTCTGAGCAAAGCAGAAGCATATACATGAAATCCATGATGGAGAGTTGGGCAGATAAGACAATCTTTTCATATGTTTGGTGGAAGAATAAGTCCAAGTACAATGGAATCATTTATGTGACCATTTTTTAAGCATTGCCCAGGGGTGAATGAAAATTCTCCCAAGAGCATGCAATTTACATAAACATCAACTAGGAAATAATTAAACCTTTATTTAAATTAGGCCTCAAATGTTGAGTTCTAGTCCACTCAGATTATGCATTTTAGGGATTTAGGGGTTATTGCCAATTTTTTTTTAGCAAAATTTGAAGGTAATGCAGGGTAGGGGAATGGAGGTGCCCAGTGTTTGTTCCCCAAATTGGCCACTAAATCTCACCCTGTTAGGGTTGGGAATCTTGTGTGTAGGTGCCTAGGGAGTCACTAGAGGTTACCTGAGTACTGAGTGGGGAGTACCATAGATAGAGAGGAAATGTCAGCCCTACCCCTGCCTGTGTGGGACATCTTGGGTAGAGGGCTCTGTATAAATTAGCTGGTGGGAGTACACCTGTGAATGACTGGTCTTGGGAAGCAGTGTAAGGACCATAACAGCAAAGATGTAGTTAAAGGGGATCTAGCTTCAGGGATCTTCCCCATAGTGGGGAAAGCAAAGAAAGAGAGGTGCAGGACTAATAGGACTACACACCATATACCTTGGGTATAGGATGTAGGACTGTGATGGACAGCCTGGCACCTCAACTGAGTGCCTTCGCCAAACAGTGCCTCCTGCCCTCCAAACCCTTCCAGTAGACTGATAGCTGGTACCAGCCCTTTACCCCAAGCATCATATACAGACAAGATGTTGAGGTAAAACCAAAGGAATAACTGTTTATTAAAACACAGACACATACTTTATACCCCGAGAATGATATTCCCCTCTTGGGAATATTGGCATAGATAAAACAAGACGTACAACTAGTAAAAACATGACAATGCAACCTTTAAACATTAATCTAATTAACAGCTAGGCACCAAGACAAGTCTTATCAGTATGGCTAGTAGTTACAGGAATTCCACACCCTTGCTTACCCTGTCTATATGCTGGAAAACATGTCCATAATAAATCTTGATCAGCCAGGATGTGTCCACCAGGATGTCCAGAAACAGTTCCACAGCAATGGGTACATAAGGTACATTACACCACTCATTTCTAGATGTCCCACTCCAGATCCAGCTTGGATCTATGTTACCAAGTGGCACATCTTCAGCAGAAATAATATAAAAATTTAATAATATAAAGTTGGTCTTAGCTGGGGCAAAATGGGCAAGTGCTGCATTATGCAGCTCTAGAGGACCACCCGGGGCCAGATAAGAAATATGCCCAAGAAGAGTTCCATATCTCCTGCTGGTGAAGGTGCGTCTGCACGATCTGTCCGACACAATGTTCCCATAGATGCAGCATTATTCTGGGGACTTCCTGGCTGCATAATCCCGGTAGATACTCCCGGCCAGTCAAAGGGTTTCAGAATCCAGCACTCCCCCATGCTCTGACCAGGAGAAGCAAACTGGGTGCTGGACTACGAAAATACTACTAAATGGGGAGATGCCCTCACCTTGTGTTCCAAGGGGTATAGAAGGTAACCGCTGCTGGAGGTTTTCTCTGACTGACTACAGACATAGACTAGTTCTAGATGAACTAAGTGACTACTACAGGGATTAGCTGACCTCCTTAAGGCCCAACACGTGACAGCCTAAATTCCAGCCTGGTTTCCTCCCTAAACTGGTAGCAAATCTTTCTTCCGCCAACATCCACAAAGCCTTTTTTTCAATCTTCATTGATAGGTCAGGGTAACTCCCCAATAAAACATGGTTGTATGAACCTCTAATGGGAACATCTTCTGGAAATTAAACCTGTGCTGAAACAAGGCGTCTGCCTGGGACGGCAATTTTCAGGGGGTGGTGCTGCCCTCCGGAAAAAGTGGTAGGAGGGATGGGGACCTGGTGAGGAGCATGGATCGATGGCCGGCTGCAGGTTACTTCTTGTAATTGGGTGGTGGTTGCGGAGGTTGTTGCCAATGGGGGGGTAGGGCAATGGTGGGTGATCAATTGTTGCCGACCGGTGGGGTGGCGGCAATAGGTGGTGGTGACAGGTGTGTTTGTGGTGGCAGTGGTGGGCAGCAGCATGGCAGAGGGTGGGGGTGATGGGCAGGGTTAGGTGCTGGGCAGGGGTCGCCCCATCCTTGTGTTGCCTAGGGTAGCACAATAAGTGAATACACTTGCTTGAATCCCTCCTGCAGCGCTATTGTGTACCGCCATCAGGGAATAATTACTGCTAGCATCTATAGCAGTGATCAAAAGAAAAAACTCAACAGGCTGGTTGTACTGATGTTGATCGATGGGTCAATTTTAGTACAACCAGCCTACCCATAGAGGGATCGAATCTCAGTGGGTCCCTGTTGAACCGACCGAGATTCGATTCATCTATGGCTGGCTTAAGAGTGGCAACAGGACAGCCAGAGAATCAGGTGTGATATTGTTGCCACAAACAAGAGGGAAGCCCATAGGAATGGCAGGATCAACCTGGTATTTACGAACTCTGTTACACTGAAAGATGAAAAGCCCCTTTCACAAGGTGGACCTTTTATCTGCTCACATACAGATTGTAACTTGCTTAGCTCTAGCTAGTCTTTTCAGATGGGGCCTACCTCTCTCCCTTCATAATCTCCAACTCTCAGGTGTCAGCCTGGCTTGGAGGACTGTCTGTGTAGGCCAAGCAGGCTTGTATATGTGCTTACCATTAGTTAGGCTTCAAGCTGCTCCTGCAATACATAGGAGCCAAGACTTAAATCTAATCAGTTTTACATCTGCATTGGGATTCTTTACCTTCTGAAACAGCTACTATCTGCACCATCTTTACACAGTGACAGACCATCCATCTGTCATAATATATGTACTGTATTATGTAATGTATAGGTATCAGACAGGCTCCAAATGGCGACTACGTGATGCAGCTCAATTATAATGCAATTACAATAGGTTTATTCTACAACAAAGAGGTGAGGTAACAGTTCTTGGCATCCCTGCTCCTTCTTAGGTTCAACAGATAACCTGGGAGAGGAAATGGCTTCTCACAACTGCACTCATGTATTGCTTGTAATTATTTGCTCATCTGTTGATGAAAAACCAGTTATGAAACGATGTCACAAATGATGGAGAATAGTTAAAAAATTAACTTCCACAGACTTTCTGTCTCTGTTCTGTTGCAGTAACACATGACTAAACATGCATTCACTTTTCCTAAGGCGTATATTTGACTTGCAATGTCATATATTTCTTAACCCTGTTCGCTTCCATGTTGGGTAGACATACCAAATACACAGATATAGCCAGACACGGCTTATAGATACATCAGTATCCCTACATCCTTCTCTGATATTTCCACTAGCTAAACTGTCTTTCCCAAGGGGGAGAGAAAATCTTCTCTGTTGACTGATTGGTGGGTTTATCTTTGAAGAAACAGTACAGTTTTCATGGTAATATAGTGAAGTAAATGTGCCATGAGCTTTGGGAAATGGAAATTGGCTGCACTTAATTAGTACTGATGTCTGGTCAGCCACTAAATAAATATTCCTTAAAAAAGAGTGCTTAAATTCTCGGCATACTGTATGTTTTAGTGATCAAATATCTGAATTTGTTATTGCAGTTTTCTGCTATAGTATTATTTTTTTCTTTATTTAGGACACAACGTAAAGCGAGTATGTGATGAACAAACAATAAATACAATTCCTCTGACACATTTGAGACGAAGCAGTAAAACAGTCCTTTAGCTTGTTTTTGTTGTTTTTATTAAGGGTTAACAACTTGGATGGGGTCTAGGGATATAAGGGATGCCCAATGAGTTGTAAAATTCAAGGACAACTTCTTGGTGAAACACTATACAAAAATATGGACCCAAAAAAGAAGCAACTGTCTCTTTAAGGAGCACTGATGTCCCCTTTGGTGTACCGCCTCAGACCCCAGATGAATTCTTCCTCTTTCACCTGGCTGTCCTGAGGGTTTTCCTGTGGAAAGTAGTCCTGGATCAGAACTATTTGGGTATTGCAAGTTACCACCGTCTGCCTTCTCTGGCCCTGGGGGTGTGGTAGTACTCACACTGTCCTGTTAGCTTGTTGGATGCAACTGCTTTCAGGCCTTATGCTGGGCTGGCTCCTTCCCTGCTAAAAATGTCCTCCCTAGGCGACTTGTGGCACAGTGGAGATCCTTCCATGCAGCACCAGCCTGTAGGTAGACCCCCCTCCGCTCCCTGGGGCCCCCTCCCATGCTCCACACTCCAGCACCTTCTTTCAGTCCATCTTCCACCCAGCTCCCCTGCTGCATCGGCTCTCCCAAATTTAAGGGTTGCTCTTAGCCACCATGCTGGCCTCCTGCCTGGGGACTGGTCAAGTTCCCTTATACATGCAAATCTGGGCCTTCTACCCTCTTACACCCCCTTCCAGAAAGTTCCAACAGTTTCTGGAAGGGTGAGAGGGCTCCAGAAGCCCTGCCCTGTAGAACCTTTTAGCCTGTTCTGAGGTGACCTCAATGCCTCACTGGGACTCATCCCAGGCTCCTAGCAAGCCTCAGACTCACAAAAATCCTATATAGCTAAACTAAAGGCTGCTACATCAACATTAGGCATGTTTGTAAAAACCATATCCAAGACCCATATGTATGTAACGCTTTCCCCCATAGGAGGCGCTATAGTCATGTCCAGGTCTTCCATAACTTCACTCTGCAGTCAGGCACAAGGTAGTTTCACAGCCAGGTACACACACACTTTCGCTTGTTGTCTCCAATGATTAGTCTAGGGGTTGTTGTTTTTGTTGTTTTATTGGGGAACTTGGATAGGGATGGGAAATTTAGTAGTATACTCCAGGAACAGAACTAATTATAGTTGAGAAAAGAACTTCCGTAAGTAGCCGCCTTCAACAAAGTCCCAAAGTTAGGAAGAGGTTAAACGGACAGTGCTCTTCAGGACGCCAGCCGGCATCCCCTTGTTACAGACTTATGCTGACTATAATGCACCAGAGAGCAAAACACACAGAGTCCCCAAGATTCCATAGTGTCTGTACTCACAAAGCCCAAAGACAGAATGGTAGCCTCCTTCCAACCTTCCAAATGATCCCCTGCTGTGATACCAGACAAACTTTTGGCAGGCAGCTCCCCTCAGTCAACTCAGAACCAGGGACACTCTCTCTTTTACTTCAGGCCCTCAGGTCACCCATCTGAGGCCACATGGCAGGTGCCTGGGGGGGGCTGCGTCCCTTCCCACAGGCTGGTGCACTCCTCACCAGGAAAGACCCAGGGTGCAGTATGCCCAAAGAATAAATACCTTCTCCCAGCATTCCTCAGGGCTGCACTCCCTGAGATTGGCTGGAATAGTATTAATATTCACACTGTGTTTTGTATGAGTTCCACCTATGCATCCATTACATTTCTAGGGTACGTGAATACAGAGGAAGTCAGGGGTAGGACTAGCAGCACTTGAACACACTGAGCACACAGTACTAACAATTGCAGCTCTCTGTTAAACAGAAAGGTTAAGTAGACTTTCCAAACAGTTCTCTTGTTAAGCAGAGGAACCAGCTATAATCTACTTATCCTAGCACCTATGTAGGAGGGTGCTACTTATAGCAATTGTAATATGTCAGGCTCCTATATCATATCCATGGCCATCATCCAGATAAATGTTAGAGTCATGACCAAACTGCATTAATACGTCAACCATATGGTCCCTTTTAACATGCCTTCTCTTTTAAATAATTGTTTTTGAATTTAATGGAAATTAATTTAATAAAAACGTTTGTAGATTAGCTACTAGAAGAAGTAAAAAATGTGCACTTTTCCTCCCTCCATAAAAAACGTTGTGAGGTAGGTGTTACACAGGAAGTGCGTTGTCTTCAATCTGTAACCTAGACTTTTATTGTGAGAAGTAGCAGTAAAGTGCAATCATTGTTGTAGTGCTAAAATGCAGGAAAATACCCACCATGATGTAATAGGCAAATACAACTCTATATATTTAGAACACTTTCTAAAACATTGCCACCCAATAATAACATTATTTAAATCAATAATTCTATATATATTATTATTATTATTACATTGAGTTTATATAGCGCCAAAGGGTTTGCTATATATCTATTATATATATATATATGAAAAGACTATACCTGCTTTTAAAGCCTATCTCTGGGCAAACAAAAAAGGGGAAAGAGAGCAAGGGGAAGAAGTGCAGATGGACTTTAGAGGCACAGAAACCATAAACACATATTAGTAAAATCACTTGTACTTTATTTTGACAATAAGTCATGACAAAAACATCTTTTAGTTTAAAAAGTCATTGTACAATGTCCCCGCAGACAATATCCCACAGCCTACCATATTGTATGAAACAAAACCAGTGATAAGACATACCATAACCACCAGGAAGGTTCTATGGGGGGGTGAGAGACATTAAGCCGCTAGAAGACTGGCCCAACATGTTTCGCGACAACAATTGCTTCTTCAGGGGCTAAATAGTAAAATCTAGAAAAGACATACATACATTAAATATATCAAATTACATCATATAAATATGAAAAGACACATACAAATATATCATAAAACTTACATATAACATTAATGTGCACCATGCAGCGGTAGACCTCCCAATCCTAGACGGCAGACCTCCTCAAATGCTCCCATAAGGCGAAGGGCCATCCAGGGGCCAGATATGGGGGCACAATAATGCTCAACAGTCAAGAGCCCCACAGGTCTAAACCAACCCATAAAGAGATGCAGTCTGTGCCTGCCCCAACTGGTTGCTTTTTTCATGCTGTGATGAGGACCCTGCCACTGGACAGCCAGTAGTTGAGTGTCCACATTATTCAGACAGGAACACGCAAACTCTAAAGCTTGCCATACACTAAGCGAATTTCTTCCTGATGAAGCAGCTGAATTACACTTTAAGAATGGCCCTGTTGGCACCTTTGCACCCAATATCCTTCATAAAATTGAAGAAACCAGGGGGAAAATTGATGGCTGAATTGGATGCAGCTTCTTTTTAGGTATTCTGACAGTTGCTGGTGTTAACTGTTGGTTGGAGCTGGGGACTCGCTAGGCAGACTAAATTATTTTAGTCTGTATTAAGTGGTTTGGTGGATAAATGGAGGTCTATGATTCCCCTTGGAAGTCTGGGCTGCTACTTGAACTGTTCTGACACTTACATCACTTCAGTAAAAAGAGATATTTAAAGTATGTCTAAGGACAAAACTTTTTTTTTAGTTTTAAACAGAGTGGAGAGGGATTAGAACCCCATGTCAACTTTTATTGCTGTCTGTGTCACCGTTAAGAAGATTCATCCTCTCTATTTGTCCTGTTTACCATTCTCATTGAAAGTGAACGTAAAAGAAAGTCCTACATTTTGGGTTGTCCCCAGAAAAGTAACAGAGGGGACATCTTCCAATGGGGACACTAGTACTGGTGACCTGGGGGTCCTCAAGGAATTCCCTTAATTTGCAGGGATTTCCTCTCACTTATTAATTGGCTACAGGAACGGAAGTGAAGGAAAATCTCTGAAATGGGAGAAAAAGGGCCAACAAATAATCTGACAGGGATTATAACCCTCCCTTGCTCTATCCAAAATGAAGAAAAATGAAGAAAAACGTTTTGCCTATAGTTCTACTTTAAATAAGAATAGAGGAGCGCCCGTTATCTGGTGTGATGCCACACTTGGTTCAAGGATATCAAACAAACCGAGCCAACGCACTTTAGGGGAACTGCCTCTCCCTTCTTCAGGGCTATTGGTAGGTATCAACGGAGAGAGGTGGGCTCTGTGGTGGTACTTGTGTCTCTGTAAAGTTTCTTGCTGTCTCTGTATCATTCCAACCATCATCTGTCAGTATTTTATAGAGACAAAAATACCACCACAGAGCCCACCCATCTCCATTCATATGTACCAATAGCCCTGCGGAAGGGGGAACCAGTTCCTCCGAAACACATTGACCAGTGGTAACTGTCAGATACAATAGCCGGCACTGCAGATTTGTCCATCCACGCCGTATAGCCTGATCCCCTAAAAAGTTGGTGTATGGCCAGCTTGATGGAGGCCCTTTAGCTTAGGATACTTTTTTTTAAAGAGAAATAATAATTTAGTTGGGTGGGTGGAAGACTGGCTATCAGCTTTTAGGACCACCAAGTAAAATCACTTAGAAGAAAGTATTAGCAGTTCCCCAACTGAGAAAGTCCTGAATTCTGGGTTATACATGAACTTTGCAGACCCAAGGTACACCCAGACAGACAGCAAGCTTCTTCCAAAATGTCTGGGTGGCACTGCAAACCCATGATTTTCTACACTGCAACCTCCCCCTCTCTCACCCACTGGGACACCACAAGGCCTACAGAGGTTAAGAATTCCTAACCTCCATATTCTCTGGCTTGGTACCCGGTATTCCAAGATTCTTGGCAATGAAATGATGCAAGCAGTAGGGTGAGTTGCTGCACTACAGCGATGCCTGGTTGTTATATGAGAGACCCGAGTAGATTTATGCACTGTATCTATTTCATGGCTGTGTGAATTTCAAGGAAAACTCACACCATATTAAATAGATCTGCAGCCACTTTTTAATATGGAATAACTGCATATCGAATATGCACATCAGCTAGAATCTCTGTCCTACAAATAGATAGGTAATGAAATAAAATCTCGTATGCGTATCCTTCCGTGAGTATAAACCGAGGCACAGTTTATATTACTTCACCACCAGCTTGGATTATTCTTGTTAAATCTGTGACATCTTCCCTTTTAATCGATGACCAAAGCAGACAATTAATTCTAGTGACCTTTTCTTGGGACTCCTGAACGTCATGGAGCCAGACAGCGAAAAGGGAAGTTCTATAATGTACTGTGCAATGCCTGTGATAATAGTGTGCTTTTATTGACAAGATAAGACTCAGGCAGAGTATATTACAAGCAAAGGGCATTCCACTTAATAAGAATTTCTGACAATGAGTGTGTGTGTGTATGATATGTATAGGGAGTAGGTTTTGCATGCTGTAGCCTACAGATGCCCCTTTAGACAGCTGGGCAACCATTCTGGGAACTCTGGGAACCACCAAAAGCAGGGCTCACTTTTATGCAAATCTTGACCTCACTGGAGAAAGTTGGGTTCTCGGACACCTCCGCTTACTTCCCATGCCTTGGAATTGGTGTCCTCAATGAAAAGTTAGCTTTGGGGAGTGGGCTGGAGTACTGAGCTCTTGCGTGGTACACTATTAGTGGAAGTGTGGAGAGCCAACATTTTTAATTACAGACTTTACAGCCATTGCAGCAAAATAAAGAAAGAAAGTGCATATAATAATGCATATTTATTATAAAATAAAATAAATAAATAATAATAAAAAAAAATTTATATATATATATATATAATTTCTAATCTAAATTAAACATTTTCTATAATACCTAATGCCACTGGCACCCGGTGGGCTATTTAAACCTGGGCCCTGCATGACGTCATTACTGAATAGTCTTTCAGCTTAAGTTCCTGTTATTCGTGATCCTGAACCTGCTTGAACCGGTTATTGACCCTGCTCACGATTTGGTGCCTTCCTGATCATGTCACAGCTATAGCAGTAGCGAGGCTCCCACTGACCAGCTGGAAAAGTACAGAAGCTGGTCACCCTGGTGGATGACACGGGCTCACCTGAGTCTAAGCACTAACTGATGTTCACCAGAGCTTCTCATGGTGGAGATGGGTTTTGCTGCATGTTAGTACCAGATCGAGGTTCAAAGGTTCGCCTCATCAGGAGGTGAGCAAGCCGGGGTCCAGTAACATACAAAACAGGTAGGAGTCAAGCAGAAGCGTTTTCAGTAAGCAAGCCAAATTTCATTTGGGTACAGTGTTGCATGACTGCAGAATTACCAGTTAGCCCAGTAACCGAATAGCAAAAAATGACCTAGTCATGAAGGAGCTAAACCAGCCTTTCTCAACCTTTTTACCCCTGAGGAACCCCCTGAAATAATGAACCCCTGCTAAAAAAGAATTATGCCTACAGCGCTCATGCTACATGATGCAAGAATATGTAATGCGGCATACTTAGTGACCACGTTAACATTCATGGTCAGTTTAGAAGTAGTGGAAAATGACCCCCTTGCATTGGTGATCAGTGAAGATGGGAGATCAAGCCAGCATTGCTCAAAGCTCAAGGAACCCCTAGCAACCTCAGGAGGAACCCTGATTGAGAAACATTGATCTAAACCAGGGGTCTCCAAACATTTTAAACAAAGGGCCAGTTTACTGTCCTTCAGACTTTATGAGGGCTGGACTGCAGTCAGTGGGAGCAGAAAAGGTCCCAACGTCAGTGGGAAAAAAAAATAATGCCCCTTTGTTTGGTGTCAGTGGGAGGAATTCTGCCCCATCATTGATGTCATTGGACCCTATCATTTGTGTCACTGGGAGGAATTGTGCCTCATTATTGGTGTCATTGGAAGGAGTTGTGCTCCCTTCCTTGGTGTGTCAGAAATGATACCCAGTTGGCATCAGTGGATGAAATAGTGCCCCAATGGCCAGGTAAAAGCAAACAAAGGGCTGCAGTTTGGAAACCACTGATCTAAACCCTCAGCCTGAAAATAAATGTGCAATATGTATTTTATATCAATATCCATTTTGCCACAGTCCTTCATTCTGCTGTAAAATCTGTAACGGAAAATATTGGCTTCCTACAGTTATGCCAATAGGATGACAAAACTAGCTTTGAATTCACTGTAAGGAGCAACTGCATTGTCACTTCTCAATGGATTTACTAACACTTCTAGTACTGAGCACATCCAGTGCTGGGACAAGGTCACCCAGCGCCCAGGGCAAAGATGCCAAACTGCACCCCTCCCTCCCATTCATGCTGGGCAATTTTAGGGGTTATATACTGGGTTTCCAGCGGGCCCCTGTGCCTTTAGAGAGGGGTGGGCTCCCTCCAGGCTAACCTGCCCTCAGTCTATCCATGTGCTTCTACTATGGAGAAACAAATTTATAGAGTTTGGACTGCAGGGTGCCGTAAAGAGGCTCTGCAGCGTACACATGTATTTGGAAATTTGTGCAAAGTAAACCCCTGTTTTTAACGTGAACTGTTAGAACAATTTGGTTGGTTGCAGGCTGGTTGGTAAGTAGAGCTGGGAATTTTTTTCTGTTAGGACTGCAGAATATTGGGGAGCCGTAAAGAGGCTCTGCAGCGCACGCATGTATTTGCAAATGTGTGCAAAGTAAACATCTGTTTTTAACGTGAACAGTTAGACAAAACAATTTGGTTGGTTGCTGGCTGGTTGGTAAGTAGAGCTGGGAATTTTTCTCTGTTAGGACTGCAGAATATTGGGGTGCCATAAAGAGGCTCTACAGCGTACACATGTATTTGCAAATGTGTGCAAAGTAAACCCCTGTTTTTAACGAGAACAGTTAGACAGGACAATTTGGTTGGTTGCAGGCTGGTTTGTAAGTAGAGCTGGGAATTTTTCTCTGTTAGAACTGCAGAATATTGGGGAGCCGTAAAAAGGCTTTGCATTGTACACATGTATTTGGAAATTTGTGCAAAGTAAACCCCTGTTTTTAACGTGAACTGTTAGAACAATTTGGTTGGTTGCAGGCTGGTTGGTAAGTAGAGCTGGGAATTTTTTTCTGTAAGGACTGCAGAATATTGGGGAGCCGTAAAGAGGCTCTGCAGCGCACGCATGTATTTGCAAATGTGTGCAAAGTAAACATCTGTTTTTAACGTGAACAGTTAGACAGAACAATTTGGTTGGTTGCAGGCTGGTTGGTAAGTAGAGCTGGGAATTTTTCTCTGTTAGAACTGCAGAATATTGGGGAGCCGTAAAGAGGCTCTGCAGTGTATGCATGTATTAGCAAATGTGTGCAAAGTAAACATCTGTTTTTAACGTGAACAGTTAGACAGAACAATTTGGTTGGTTGCTGGCTGGTTGGTAAGTAGAGCTGGGAATTTTTCTATGTTGTTGTTTGTCAATTTTAAGCGATTCTACGCCCAGCAGTCGCTCGCTTTTCAAAATCACTGCAGCTATCACTACTCCTATCAGCCGTGTAACACAAGGAAGGCGCCCCCCGTCCCTACAGTAAACCATTGCGCCCCGGGGCAGCCGCCCCTCTCGCCCACCCCTTGTCCTGACCCTCAGCATATCCTATCACTGAATAGCCTCCACGTCGCTCAGTCCAGCATTAGCTCGGTCTTGATTTGCACGGGTGTGTACAGACACAGGAAGACTTGTTGTTGCATGCTGGGGAGGAAAACATAAGTTTAAAAAGCTTAGCTAGTATTTAGTTTCTTTTGATGGTGGCTGTTGGATCCACATGAGCGTAGTTTATATGCTAAGGGTTTAATAGCGCTTGAACATAAGTATCTCCATAACAACTGACATCTGGTACACAAGTCCCCAGCGTGCCGGCGCAGAGCAACAAGGCCCAGTAGACCCAGAGAAGGCGAGCCTGGCAGCTCCCTGTCACACCATAGATACAGTGTCAGTACTTCTGCGGTGACCTTTGTGAATGATACTCAGGATTGGGTTTGCTTTGCTTCTATGCTAATCAGAGGAGCCTCTGCTGTGTTTGCTTTCCCTCATTGCTTCCCACACTGTGGAGGGGCAGGGTGGATGCTCACGTCGCTGCAGCTTGTGAATGGTGGGCTGCTATCACATTGCTAGACACCCCCCTTCCTCCTCTCTCTCTCTCTCTGCATCACAGCAGCTTGCAGGGGAATGGTACAGTCTGGTCTGTAGCTGCTCCATCAGCTGATGATGCTCCTCTGTCTCTGCTCCAGTCTCAGACCTCACCGCTGCTTGGAATTACATCCCACTCTCTGCTTCCCAAAGTGGATTTAAAAAGGGGAAGAGAATGCAGCGAGTCGCCGGGGAAGACTGATTTACTTTCGCCCTACTTGCCCGGCAACCGGGCTTTTTTCCAGCCTGTCAACTTTCCCTTTTACTCACTTCTCCCCCCCAACCCGACCCCCTCATCGGCTTTCTGGGAATGGGTTCAAATTTTAACGATATTGTCAAGCAGGGCTACGTCAAGATAAGGAGCCGGCGACTCGGGGTACGTTATTATTATTATTATTATTATCATTTTTTTTTTTCTATCCAGCGGGGATGAATGAAGTTGTGGCTGTTCGGCAGCCTTGTTCATTGATGCAAAGCTGTTTATTTTTAACTCCTCATGTGTGTAATAGTAGAGAATGAGATCAGAGCTGCCTTTGCTATGCACAGGTGTATAAAGGAGGTCACCTAAATCTATACTTATCTGCTTATTTGTAATTAATGTTGATAATTCCAACAAGAAATTACGAGTCGAATCCAAAAGATCGATTTCCAGCCTGAGCAGCCAGCTTTGTACACTACTTGTGAATTGGGTGATAAGCTGATCTAAAGCTCGCTTATCTCTACCCATTCATATAATTGTTCGACAACAGCAGCTGGATTAACAGGGGAACAAATTGGCTTTGATGTCCAAAGATCCGAACGGGGCGTGGACTGGATTTTATTATTAATGATTATTATTAGCCTTTAATAAGTGCGCTGATACTTTACATTTCATTTTTGGGCTGACGAAAGTAACTCTAAGAAAGTTAACTATGCTTAAAGTGGTTGTAAGCCCTTCCATATACCTGGCCTCAGGTGATACACAGAGAGGAAACAAATCCTCCTTCATAGGTTGTACCTGTTTATCTGCATTTTGAATGGATGTAGAGAAGAGAAACTGCAGATAAAC
The DNA here is from genome assembly GCF_062004578.1 of Staurois parvus. Taxonomy (NCBI): domain Eukaryota; kingdom Metazoa; phylum Chordata; class Amphibia; order Anura; family Ranidae; genus Staurois; species Staurois parvus. The sequence goes on from NW_028317889.1 coordinate 401,071, forward strand.
AGGTACAACCTATGAAGGAGGATTTGTTTCATCTCTGTGTATCACCTGAGGCCAGTCACTGCACTGGGTATATGAAGGGTATAAAATGTATAACATTTTAATACATTTTGTCTACATCCATTCAAAATGCTGAATTTATACATTTTGTCTGAGGGTTCAGAAAAAAGGGGGCGGAGAGCTGAAATGACACGCTGCAGAGCTCAGTGAGGAGAGCTCTGATAACTGATTGGAGGGAAGAGACACCACCCCCCCCCCCCCCAGAAAAAGAGCAGTCCTGCCCGGCCTTACTTGTACAATAGTACAATAGGCCAGCTGGAAACCAGTTAAAGTGGTTGTACACCCTCACATATCCCCAGTGAAGTGACTGGCCTCAGGTGATACACAGAGATGAAAGAAATCCTCCTACATAAGTTGTACCTGTTTATCTGCAGTATTCTCTTCTCTACATCCATTCAAAATGCTGAATTTATACATTTTGTCTACATCCATTCAAAATGCTGAATTTATATATTTTGTCTGAGAGTTCAGAAAAAAGGGGGCGGAGAGCTGAAATTACATGCTGCAGAGCTCAGTGAGGAGAGCTCTGATAACTGATTGGAGGGAAGAGACCTCCCCCCCCAGAACAAGAGCAGTCCTGCCCGGCCTTACTTGTACAATAGGCCAGCTGGGAACCAGTTAAAGTGGTTGTACACCCTCACATATCCCCAGTGAAGTGACTGGCCTCAGGTGATACACAGAGATTAAAGAAATCCTCCTACATAAGTTGTACCTGTTTATCTGCAGTATTCTCTTCTCTACATCCATTCAAAATGCTGAATTTATACATTTTGTCTACATCCATTCAAAATGCTGAATTTATACATTTTGTCTGAGGGTTCAGAAAAAAGGGGGCGGAGAGCTGAAATTACACGCTGCAGAGCTCAGTGAGGAGAGCTCTGTTAACTGATTGGAGGGAAGAGACCCCCCCCAGAACAAGAGCAGTCCTGCCCGGCCTTACTTGTACAGTAGGCCAGCTGGGAACCAGTTAAAGTGGTTGTACACCCTCACATATCCCCAGTGAAGTGACTGGCCTCAGGTGATACACAGAGATGAAAGAAATCCTCCTACATATGTTGTACCTGTTTATCTGCTTCATTTCTTCTCTACATCCATTCAAAATGCTGAATTTATAAATTTTGTCTGAGGTTCAGATAAAAGTTGGCGGAGAGCTGAAATTACACTCCGCAGAGCTCAGTGAGGAGAGAAGAGAAAAGTGGTTGTACACCCTCACATATCCCCAGTGATGTGACTGCCCTCAGGTGATACACAGAGGTGCAACAAATCCTTCATAAGTTGTACCTGTTTGTCTGCAGGACTCTTCTCTACATTTGTTCAAAGCTTAGAATTTACAAAGAAAAGTAGGAGATGGAGAAATGAAATCACACTCAGTGAGGAGAGCTGATTGGAGGGAAGGTACATACCCCTCTTCACACAGCTCACAGGAACAGAACTGAGGTTGTCAATCTGCTGGAGGACCCTCCCCTGCCACCATTTATCAGTCAGGAAAACTTGTCAGAAGCAACCAGGGGCGTACTGACCATTCGAGCACTCGGGCACTGCCCCATGGCCCAGGGTCAGTAGGGGGCCCCATGAGATGCCCCTGGTACCTTTCATTGACTTTTTCATAGGCTTTTTTGGGTGCGGGCGAGGACACAGGGGCCCCATGATCCCCTATGGCTCAGGGGCCCCATGAGATGTCAGTCCACCCCTGGAAGCAACTCATGCTGATAGCAGAGGAACGAAGCAGCATACAGAATTGACACTTGGTGTGCTTAATTGAGACAAGTACACACTATACAGGGATGTGCTTTGTTTATATTTCATGTCTGAGGTTTACAACCACTTTAAAGTAAATAGGTGTCCATTGATTCCACCAAATAAAATCCATGCAGTAATGCACATAATGCACCAATGGCTTTTATTTGTTTAGGACTCTTTTATTTGCTATGCAACAAACCAGCTTCTGCGGGATTAACATAAGCAGCAACAGTAAAGTACGTAAACCACGGAATAGTTTCACTGGGAATAAGGTAACTGCTCCCGTGTACTTAAAGCGGATCTGTTATTAACTTTGCATTAATACATAAATGGCATCTCACAATACACACTCATAGTACCATTTGTCAGCCACCTTTTATCATTAAAAGGCCACGCTGGGGCTCTAGGCCAAAGACTTTGCCTGTAGGAAGAGTTGAAAATGAAGCGCCACACCACTGCTAAGACATCCAGATACAACCTTATTCCATTAACACGGGTATAATTCAAGAAGTAGCCAATGCGTTTTGGGGGTCTAAGTGCCCCCTTCATCAAGGCTAGAAAGAACATTTCCATATCAATTTGACATCAATACAACGTCCCCTCCATGGGGTCATAATTAAAACCGAACAGTCAATCGTAATGAGAGTATCAAAATAATTACATAAAAATGAGAACATGAGTGCCAAACAAAAATGAGAATATAGGTGCTGAAAAACAAACAAACAAAAAAATAACAATAATCACCATTATCACTACGCTAACCTAATCAAAAAAAGAGAAAAACAAAAACTGGGTAAAAACTCTCAAAACTGGTATATGTATAAATTGAACCTGGGCTGGGCTGATGTTATCAATCTGTTGCAGGCAGGAGGAAACATATCCTCAGTCTCCGCTCCCCGACTGATCACTGTACACTTTAACTTTGTAGCAAGTCCTAAAGCGGAGCTCAACGCCACAGTACTTACCTAGCCTTCAATGGTCTTACGTCCCTCACCTGTGTCTTCATTGGCTGGCAAGGGATGATGTCCCTCCTGTGCATCCCCAGGAGTGCAGTCACACAGGCGCTGTGCCGGAATGTAAACCGAGCTGCGCACATTCAAAAGAAGGCTGCAAGCAGGCAGGCAGGTAGGCAGGCAGGTTTCTTTTATTGTAGAAGAAACATTGCATGTCTTATCGCCAATAAAGGGCCTGTCTGCTCGCAATTGTTTGCAGTTTCATAGTTGTTGAGGTTGAATAAAGACTCCAGTCCATCTAGTTCAATGTGTGTGTGCTTGTCTCTACAACTTCCCAGATCCCTGTATATTGTGTTCATTAAGATGCCCATCTAAAAGTTTTTTTTAAAAGTAGTGTCACTTTGCGCCGAAACCACCGATTGTGGAAGGGAATTCCACATCCTTCTTGAGTGACCTGAGACTGAACATTGAGTTTTCTACCAATGTTGGAATTACCATTAAGATATTTGTATATCGCTATCATATCCCCTCTTAAGCGTCTCTTTTCCAAGGAGAAATAAATGTAAAGTTTGTAATCGTTCCTCATAACTGAGGTCCTTCAGCATCCTTATTAGATTTGTTGCCATTTTATGGACTCTTGTCAAATTTTTGAAAGCAGGACTGTGGGCAGCACAGAGGCTAAATGGTTAGCACTTCCGCCTGGTAGTACTCGGGTCGTTGGTTCGAATCCCAACCACGGCACCACCTGCCTGGAGTTTGTATATTCTCCCTGTGCCTGTGTGGGTTTTCTCTGGATAATCTGGTTTCCTCCCACACTCCAAAGACATGCTGGTAGGTGAATTGGCTCCTGTCTAAATTGTCCCTAGTATGTGTATGTATGAATATGAGTTAGGGACCTTAGATTGTACCCCCCTTGAGGGTTAGGGACCTTAGATTGTACGCCCCTTGAGGGTTAGGGACCTTAGATTGTACGCCCCTTGAGGGTTAGGGACCTTAGACTGTACGCCCCTTGAGGGTTAGGGACCTTAGATTGTACGCCCCTTGAGGGTTAGGGACCTTAGATTGTACGCCCCTTGAGGGTTAGGGACCTTAGATTGTACGCCCCTTGAGGGTTAGGGACCTTAGATTGTACACCCCTTGAGGGTTAGGGACCTTAGATTGTACACCCCTTGAGGGTTAGGGACCTTAGATTGTATGCCCCTTGAGGGTTAGGGACTGATGTGAATGTACAATATATATATATGTAAAGCGCTGTGTAAATTGACGACGCTATATAAGTACCTGTAATAAATAATAGTTTTGTTTTAGTGGCTGTAGCAGGAGCTGATCCTTATGAGACATTTGTGAACTGCATAGGCACCAAGATATCCACAATGCGGGAGATTTACTAAAACTGGTGCATACAGAATCTGGTGTAGCTGTGCATAGTAAGGCTTAGTTCACACTAGCTTTGTCAGCAGGCGTTGGACAGGCGTGTGGGAAATGTTTTTAACGCTTCTCAAAGGTCTAAGAAAATTCTGCACATGGCAGCACACAGTGCTTTTCACACTGAAGCGTTAGCGTCGTGGCAAAACTGACGCCTCGTGTGGAGTCAGGAGGAGTTAAAGCCTCTCATTGAAGTCTATGGTGCCGCGGTGCAGTTGCAATTCAGTTGCGAGGCGTTAAGACCATTTAACTTCATTATAGGCATTTGTGGTGCGGTTTTAACGCTTGGCAAAGGCCTATCAACCGCCTCAAAACCGCGCATGGGGCATTTGGGGAGCATTTGAGTAGCGTTAAAAACGCTTCCCAAACGCCTGTCTAACACCTCTCAAACGCTACAGGGGCATTTGGCAAGAGTTAGGGCTCGTTCACACTTGGCTGTTTTACCAACGCTCGCCAAACGCCCCTATAGAGTTTGGCAAGCGTTGGTCCGGCGTTTGTAGAGCGATTTTTAACGCTCGGCAAACGCCGCATGCGCGGTTTAGCGGCGGTTGCTAGGCATTTGCCGAGCGTTAATAACGCCCCACAAACGCCTATAATGCAGTTTGAGTGGTGTTACCGCTCCGCAAACGCCCCGCAACCGCGTCGCAACCGCACCGCAAACGCCGGCCGGGCGTTTGTGGAGTGGCACCATAGACGAGAATAGGAGGCTTCAAAGCCTCCTGACTCGACCAGAGGCGTCCGTTTTGCCACGACGCAACGCGACGCAAACGCTCCCATTAGAACAGCACCGTGTGCTGTAATGTGCAGAATTGGCAGAGGTGTTTGGGAAACGGTAAAAACGCTTCCCAAACACCTCTCTGCCGCCTCCACACAATGCTAGTGTGAACGTAGCCTTAGAAATAAAGTCAAGTGTGAACGAGTCCTAACCAATCAGCTTTTAACTTCAGCTTGTTCAATTAAGCTTCAACAATAAAACCTGGAAGCTGATTGGGTACTATGGACAGCTGCACCAGATTCTGCGTGCACCAGTTTTAGTAAATAACCACCAACCATGCCTTCTTTGAGCCGAAGTAGATGGTGACTCTGGATAACGCCTGAAAAAAGATGGAGCTGTCTTTTTTGGAGGTGAAAGCAGATGAAGGCATTGTCAAGAGGTGGGGTGGGGGGGTGATGCTATGATCTCCGTGAGAAGTAATAAATACCTGAAAATGTTACACCGATACATTACTTCTCATGCTGCACCTAACATGAAAAAATATGCCTGATGGTAGGTCTACTTTAAAGAGGGGAACTCTTCAGTGATTTACATCCTTCATCTCATTAAGGAGCTGCAAAAGTTGAGGGCTGTGTGCAGGGGCGGACTGACCATTTGGAAACTCAGGCGCTGCCCGAGGGCCCGGGGTCAGTAGAGGGCCCCATGAGATGCCCCTGGTACCTTTTTCATAGGCTTTTTTGAGTTTGGGCAAGGACACAGGGGCCCCATGATCCCCTATTGCCCGGGGGCCCCATGAGTTGTCAGTCCACCCCTGGCTGTGTGATGTCTGAGCTCTTGTCTGTGTCTGGCCCTGTCAAGACTGATTGGGATCAGAAAAGCTGCTTCTTTAAAAAACTTGGCAGAGCAGAGAAGGAACTATGGCAGAGTCACTGTAACAACTAGCCTGCCTCTACGCTGATTTCAGGTAAGGACTGTGATTTCACAGAGCCTTTGGCTTTCTTGGAAGCCCATGGACTTAACCTTACATGTCTGCGGCTGAGTTTTAAAAACCGGGACAAAGAAAATGGGTGTGGCTTCTTATACCAACCAGATCTTATATTCAGTTATAGAAAATGAAATGTACTTTTTGATTTTGTTGCTTTTTTCTTGTAGTCGGTGCAAAGTAGACGTGTGTAGAACGAAACAATTGTTTTGTTTCAATTCGTTAAATAACTAGTTTCATTTAGTTAAATTTGTTAAAATCATTTTCGGAATTAGTTTAGTTTCATTCATTCGTTTTCAAATTCGATTAGAATTTTCCAAATTCGGACGAACTGAATTAAGTTCAGCATTCAAATTCAAATTTTTCTTTTTGTTTTAAATGCGGCTGCCCAATTTTTCACATCTAAGTTTACATTTCATATTCATTTTCGAAATCGAATCGAATTTCGTTATTTCAGACAAATTTAGTTTTTTTATTTCGGAAGGTTCGCTGACATTCGTCACTATTGTGATTCGGAAACATCAGAATTTCCAAATAACGAAAAATTCATCCATATTTCGATTTGGAATGAAAGGAATCGCACATGTCTAGTGTGGTGTCGGACTCTTTTCCAGATCCACTGACTTACTCCATTGTGCCAATAAGGAAATAAAAATAAAAGACTCCTTAAAGTTGAACTGCACGGCATCTGAGCACCACAAAGCAAAAATACTATTTAATTCATTTTTTAATATTCAAAGCAAACTGCCCCATCCATCCATGTCTCCTTTGTTTTGCTGAGAAATCACTTTGCAAAATACCCTCCTAGAGCATTTTTGTCCGTGGTCATATTGAGTAAGGGCAAATGATTCATGTAGCATTTACTTCCTGGAATCCATCTGTCCTTAGCTCAGGCATACAAGCAGGACGGCGTGCTTAGCTGAGAAAACCCCTCCTCCCCTCCTGAAGAATCCTGGGATGTGTGATGTCATTTGCCTAGGCACAAAAAACAGGAAGTAGCTGAAGAAACAAAAAACAAATAGTTTAAAACAAGTAAATATGATATACTTTTCTATTTACTAATACTAACAGCATAAGGATTAAAATAGTCAATGCTGATTGAAAGATTGAAGTTCCACTTTAAAGTGTTACTAAAGTTTAGTTTTTTTAAATTAAAAAAAAAAACATGTTATACTCACCTGCTCTGTGTAATGGTATTGCACAGAGCATCCTCCTGTTCTTGGGTCCCCTGCTGGCGCTCCTGGCGCCTCCTCTTCTTCTTGTGTTCCCACA